>NC_134359.1:306453709-306588709 GCF_048569485.1 Anomaloglossus baeobatrachus | reverse complement strand
ATGTGGGGAATCACACTTTATATGGGCGCTATGGGAGGGCTCATGATGTATATATGGGCTATGTGGGGGCTGATACTGTGTATAGAGGGTGCTGCAAGGGGATGATGCTGTATATAGGGGCAGTGTTTGGCTGATGCTGTATATAGGAGGTTGTGTAGGGGCTCATGCTCTATATAGAGATGTATGTACATCACGCTGTGATGCGGATCATGCTGTATATAGATGGGGCTGTGTTTGTGCTCATACTGTATATATGGGGGCTGTATGGGGCTGGTGCTGTATATAGGAGCCTGTGTGGGGGCATATGCTGTATATAGGAGCTATGTGAGGGCTCATATTGTACATAGGAGGCTATGTGGGGGCTCAATGTTTATAGGGGGCTGCATAAGTCAGATACTGTATATAGGGGGCTGCATGTGGCTAATTCTGTATATAGTGGGGCTGTATGGGAGCTCATACTGTATATAGGAGACTATGTGGGAGCTCATACTGTATATAGGAGACTATGTGGGAGCTCATACTGTATATAGGAGACTATGTGGGAGCTCATACTGTATATAGGAGACTATATAGACAAAATCCCAGAAAACCATGCTCAAAGAAATCCCGGGGGTCCTAAGTGTCTGAGGGCCACACGGGTAGCACAAACTCATAATTATGCATAAACAAGGAGAACAAACGAGTTTTTAAAGTGCAAAGTATACATATTTATTCAGGATGATGGTGACACAACTTGTAAGCATTAATAAAAATATAAAACCTGGACCATATCCGAAATTGTATCCATGTCAAAAACTAGATCACAGTCATTAAATGGACAATAGTATATGTGCACTCAAGTACTCGATATGAGGCACTGACGCAATCCCATATGTGGCAAAATGTAATATGTTTACCATGTATACGGTTTAGGAAACATCAAAGCCACAAATGTTTACAGTGTAAGACTTTACGACAATATTCTTGACAATGGCTGTGACACAAACCAACAATACAAGGTATGGAAAAATTAATTCATGATGTCACTCCTGCAAGTCCGGAGACCAGCCTATATAAGCTTGACAGCGTCCTGATTATCTGCAACATGTGAACCAAACAGACATGAGATTCGCTGGTGATTATGTTATGTTACAACAGTATTATAGCAAATGGCTCTAACCGCCTAGTGAGCAGACCAGCAATGACGGACGTTACAAGATTAATAAACCTAAAGAGGCTCGTACATTTTCCCTCATAGGTTGTTACTCCGGTAGTCAGGAATCATACCCTTGGTTGTTGTATAAAGTCCAGAAGGTGAACAGTGGATACACACTGGTGGTCCAGGGTCGTGGTCCCCAGGCTGCCCGACGTACGTTTCGATTTGAAGTGTTCTTTTTCTTCTTCCCCTGAAGAAGAAAAAGAACACTTCAAATCGAAACGTACGTCGGGCAGCCTGGGGACCACGACCCTGGACCACCAGTGTGTATCCACTGTTCACCTTCTGGACTTTATACAACAACCAAGGGTATGATTCCTGACTACCGGAGTAACAACCTATGAGGGAAAATGTACGAGCCTCTTTAGGTTTATTAATCTTGTAACGTCCGTCATTGCTGGTCTGCTCACTAGGCGGTTAGAGCCATTTGCTATAATACTGTTGTAACATAACATAATCACCAGCGAATCTCATGTCTGTTTGGTTCACATGTTGCAGATAATCAGGACGCTGTCAAGCTTATATAGGCTGGTCTCCGGACTTGCAGGAGTGACATCATGAATTAATTTTTCCATACCTTGTATTGTTGGTTTGTGTCACAGCCATTGTCAAGAATATTGTCGTAAAGTCTTACACTGTAAACATTTGTGGCTTTGATGTTTCCTAAACCGTATACATGGTAAACATATTACATTTTGCCACATATGGGATTGCGTCAGTGCCTCATATCGAGTACTTGAGTGCACATATACTATTGTCCATTTAATGACTGTGATCTAGTTTTTGACATGGATACAATTTCGGATATGGTCCAGGTTTTATATTTTTATTAATGCTTACAAGTTGTGTCACCATCATCCTGAATAAATATGTATACTTTGCACTTTAAAAACTCGTTTGTTCTCCTTGTTTATGCATATAGGAGACTATGTGGGAGCTCATACTGTATATAGGAGATCCACAATTCAAATGAAAAAGTCGATCCAGCACAGTTCCAGTAGATAAAATTATATCTACTGGAACTGTGCTGGATCGACTTCATGTGAATTGTGGATACCAAAGGAGCGGACTGAATCCATTCGGATCCCTGCACGGTCAGATGATGGTCTCCTAAACAGAGAGGTGAGCTGGACGCACTTTTGTAAATGTATATAGGAGACTATGTGGGAGCTCATACTGTATATAGGAGACTATGTGGGAGCTCATACTGTATATAGGCGACTATGTGGGAGCTCATACAGTATATAGGCGACTATGTGGGAGCTCATACTGTATATAGGAGGCTATGTGGGGGCTCATACTGTATATAGGAGACTATGTGGGAGCTCATACTGTATATAGGAGACTATGTGGGAGCTCATACTGTATATAGGCGACTATGTGGGAGCTCATACTGTATATAGGCGACTATGTGGGAGCTCATACTTTATATAGGAGGCTATGTGGGGGCTCATACTGTATATAGGAGACTATGTGGGAGCTCATACTGTATATAGGAGACTATGTGGGAGCTCATACTGTATATAGGAGACTATGTGGGAGCTCATACTGTATATAGGAGGCTATGTGGGGCTCATACTGTATGTAGGTGGATGTGTGTAGGGGGATGTCAGCATACCTCATTCTACTAAATATTAAGTGATACAATTAATATCAATATAAAATAAAAATATAATTAACGTGTTAATAATATTATTAAGCAGAATTACAGAATTAATGTCAGCCTATGTGTAGCTTAGTTCGGCCTCCACAAAAATATCAAAATCTCAGTCTCTCATGTGGCCCCTTGGGAAAATGCCCCCCCGGTGTAATCTATTACTGCGCAGTATAAATGAAGCAGATTTCACACAAGTCATGGAAAGGTAAGACAATGCTGTTATACTTATGATCTATAATAACAGCGTCTCCAGGAAAGTGGTGTGTACCGGGAGCACGCTGGCTCGGCTGGGGTGAACGGTAACTCTGGCCACAAAACAGGTGGTGTGGGCAAGGATCGCAGTGTGTCGCTGTTAAACCGCAGTGTGAAGTGAATGGCGTTGCATGGTAGCGGTGCTATTACTTATACATGGCGGTGGTTATAAATCTACATATTTTATATTTATCACATTATACGTTCCCATTGATCTATTTTCCATCCAACTCCTTAATGGACTCAGTGCCTTCACTTTCTTGGACCTACGGTCAAAATAATCACCTAGTCTAGTTATTTCTTCACCGTCCTTTCTAGACCCCACCCCAGTGTAAGGTTTGGGGGATATCCTGGGGCAGCTCAGTGGTTCCCGCTAGTCACCTGTATCCGGCCTGTACTGCAGCCGGTCAGTGCCATATTCTCCTGTAACGTCTGCGTTGCGCTCCTTTTCTGCAGAACGCTCCCGTAGGGCCGGTATTGGAGGACTCTCCATCCCTTCATTGCAGTATCACACACTATCTCTGCGTGACTCAGTCTGTCTGCTGTATGTCGGCTCCGGACCACCAGATTCTAGCCTCTTCCTTGTGTTGATGGTGCGGCATTGTATGTGTAGGGCACCAGAGGGCGGTGGTCGGGGGTGAGGCCATACTGTTGTACCCTAGCACCTCAGATTGATAATGGATGGTTGGTTGTGTGTGTTGATGTGAGTGCGG
Source organism: Anomaloglossus baeobatrachus (assembly GCF_048569485.1). Lineage (NCBI taxonomy): Eukaryota > Metazoa > Chordata > Amphibia > Anura > Aromobatidae > Anomaloglossus > Anomaloglossus baeobatrachus. The sequence continues at coordinate 306,584,892 of NC_134359.1, read as the reverse complement.
TGCATTACACTCACTGGCTTCTTGCATTTTGCTGCCATCTTCCTAGTTTCGGCACTCAGGGTCGGCCACACATGAATCACGGGACACCCAAAGTTCTTCTTCAAAACTCACATTATTGAAGTCTTTTTCAACAAATGGTGGAACAACACATGGGCTAAGACACTGTCTCACCTTCCCTCCTAGGTCACATCTCGCGGTCTGCTGTCTAGTCCCAGTCTAGCCCTGAATGTTGGTGCTGAAGGTCCGGTCCTTTCTCCTTCCTCTCTGAAAAGGCTATTTGCAGATTTAATTTCCCGGAGGAGCATTGTTCGGCCTAAAGTCTCCCTACAGAGATTTGGTGGTCTGCACAAGGAGAGACGTTCCCTCTCAGATCCCCCTCAGATCCCCAGTATTGCCGCGGGCTCGCTGAGGTTACCTGTCAGGGTCTCAGAAATCTGTAGCACGGCCTTCAGTTCTCCTTCTTCTTCGGGGGTTACTGATTTAGTTACACTAAAAAAAAAAGTAAGAGATTAAAAGCATAAAATGTCCTTGTTTGCACTTATATCTGTAACACGAGGGTGTTCGATATGATAACAAGAACAGCATGAAAAACTAAGATGTGAAGCACCAAGGAAAACGTGAGGGGCGCAACAGGAAAAGAGGAGCCACAAGCGGAAATATAACGCCTACAACTTCCTGACCCATGGGGTCCCACATCTCCCCTCCATCCGCCCAGATAAAGCAATCTAAACCCAATGGGGTCCTGGGACAATTACAGTTCCAAGGAGTTTTATGATCCAGGAGACAATCACAGGGATTCTGGTGGTCCTCACGTCATAAAGACCCTAACACGTGACATTACAAAGAGAGGAAGGGGAGGACTGAGGAACAGGAAACAATGGGAGGGCTGGAAGAAGGAAAACCACAATGGAGGAGACAGGGAGAAGCACTGATCATGAACTCTCCAGTGAGAAACACCAAGTGTTTAGGGGCCTTTCCCTTCCACCCAATCTGATATGTCACTGCTACTATATGTGGTTAGACAGCGGCCGAGGCGGCACCCAAGTGTCCCACCCCCGTACTCCAGCTTCTCTCCAGGCTCAATGGCCACATGTCTCACCCCCATACTCCAGCTTCTCTCCAGGCTCGGAGGCCACATGTCTCACCCCCATACTCCAGCTTTTCTCTGGACTCTGTGGTCACATATCCCACCTGTGTACTCCAGCTTTCCTCTGTGCTTGGTGGCCACATGTCCCACCCCCGTACTCCAGCTTCTCTCCAGGCTCGGAGGCCACATGTCTCACCCCCGTACTCCAGCTTCTCTCCAGGCTCGGAGGCCACATGTCTCACCCCCATACTCCAGCTTTTCTCTGGACTCTGTGGTCACATATCCCACCTGTGTACTCCAGCTTTCCTCTGTGCTTGGTGGCCACATGTCCCACCCCCGTACTCCAGCTTCTCTCCAGGCTCGGAGGCCACATGTCTCACCCCCGTACTCCAGCTTCTCTCCAGGCTCGGAGGCCACATGTCTCACCCCCGTACTCCAGCTTTTCTCTGGACTCTGTGGTCACATATCCCACCTGTGTACTCCAGCTTTCCTCTGTGCTTGGTGGCCACATGTCCCACCCCTGTACTCCAGCTTCTCTCTAGACTTGGAGGCCACATGTCTCACCCCCATACTCCAGCTTTTCTCTGGGCTCTGTGGTCACATATCCCACCTGTGTACTCCAGCTTTCCTCTGTGCTTGGTGGCCACATGTCCCACCCCCGTACTCCAGCTTATCTCCAGCCTTGGAGGCCACATGTCCCACCCCCGTGCTCCAGCTTATCTCCAGGCTCGGAGGCCACATGTCCCACCCCCGTGCTCCAGCTTATCTCCAGGCTCGGAGGCCACATGTCCCACCCCCGTACTCCAGCTTTCCTCTGTGCTTGGTGGCCACATGTCCCACCCCCGTACTCCAGCTTATCTCCAGCCTTGGAGGCCACATGTCCCACCCCCGTGCTCCAGCTTATCTCCAGACTTGGAGGCCACATGTCCCACCCCCGTGCTCCAGCTTATCTCCAGACTTGGAGGCCACATGTCCCACCCCCGTACTCCAGCTTATCTCCAGGCTCGGAGGCCACATGTCCCACCCCCGTGCTCCAGCTTATCTCCAGACTTGGAGGCCACATGTCCCACCCCCGTGCTCCAGCTTATCTCCAGACTTGGAGGCCACATGTCCCACCCCCGTGCTCCAGCTTATCTCCAGACTTGGAGGCCACATGTCCCACCCCCGTGCTCCAGCTTATCTCCAGACTTGGAGGCCACATGTCCCACCTCCGTGCTCCAGCTTATCTCCAGGCTCGGAGGCCACATGTCCCACCCCCGTGCTCCAGCTTATCTCCAGACTTGGAGGCCACATGTCCCACCCCCGTGCTCCAGCTTATCTCCAGACTTGGAGGCCACATGTCCCACCCCCGTGCTCCAGCTTATCTCCAGACTTGGAGGCCACATGTCCCACCCCCGTGCTCCAGCTTATCTCCAGACTTGGAGGCCACATGTCCCACCCCCGTGCTCCAGCTTATCTCCGGACTCGGAGGCCACATGTCCCACCCCCGTGCTCCAGCTTATCTCCAGACTTGGAGGCCACATGTCCCACCCCCGTGCTCCAGCTTATCTCCAGACTTGGAGGCCACATGTCCCACCCCCGTGCTCCAGCTTATCTTCAGACTTGGAGGCCACATGTCCCACCCCCGTGCTCCAGCTTATCTCCAGACTTGGAGGCCACATGTCCCACCCCCGTGCTCCAGCTTATCTCCAGACTTGGAGGCCACATGTCCCACCCCCGTACTCCAGCTTCTCTCCAGGCTCGGTGGCCACATGTTCTACCCCCGTGCTCCAGCTTATCTCCAGACTTGGAGGCCACATGTCCCACCCCCGTACTCCAGCTTCTCTCCAGGCTCGGAGGCCACATGTCCCACCGACATATGCCAGCTTCTCTGCGGACTCGGCCACATATCCCACCCGTGTACTCCAGCTTCTCTCCAGGTTCGGAGGTCACATATCCCACCTGTGTACTCCAGCTTCTCTCCAGGCTCGGAGGCCACATGTCCCACCGACATATGCCAGCTTCTCTCTGGACTCGGCCACATATCCCACCCGTGTACTCCAGCTTATCTCCAGGTTCGGAGGTCACATATCCCACCTGTGTACTCCAGCTTATCTCCAGACTTGGAGGCCACATGTCCCACCCCCGTGCTCCAGCTTATCTCCAGACTTGGAGGCCACATGTCCCACCCCCGTGCTCCAGCTTATCTCCAGACTTGGAGGCCACATGTCCCACCCCCGTACTCCAGCTTATCTCCAGACTTGGAGGCCACATGTCCCACCCCCGTGCTCCAGCTTATCTCCAGACTTGGAGGCCACATGTCCCACCCCCGTGCTCCAGCTTATCTCCAGACTTGGAGGCCACATGTCCCACCCCGTGCTCCAGCTTATCTCCAGACTTGGAGGCCACATGTCCCACCCCCGTGCTCCAGCTTCTCTCCAGGCTCGGAGGCCACATGTCCCACCGACATATGCCAGCTTCTCTCCGGACTCGGCCACATATCCCACCTGTGTACTCCAGCTTCTCTCTGTGCTCAGTAGTCACATGACTCCCATTTGGCAGCACATTTCTTCAAATTCAGATTGGGCAGAAGGGAGAGACACCAGACAGCACCTTTGAAGGGGGTAGGTGCTGTAATAGGGTTTTCAGGAGCACGCCACTCCTGGACCCGGGCTTTGCTGGGGGTGATGCTCCCCTAATGAATAACAGTTTGGACCAGTAGAGAGATTGGGGTCGATTCGTTCCCCTCCTACTATACAGTGTTTGCTGTGCTGCAAATGTGTTTTATGCTGAATGTATATTAGTGCTGCTGCCGGCGATGTAGCAGAGCCGAGGCGGCGGGGCAGTCAGCGCCATCTAGTGGCTGATAAGTTATAGTGTTTATATACATGTAACTTTACCTTTAAGTGTATTGCAGTGCTCTGCTCTAAACCCTATCCTGACTGGTGATTAGTCTATAGAATGTAATGTATAGAGTATGACATGTTTTATATAAGGTCTTTTATTACAGGGAATGTTGTAATGTGTTATGTAAAGGATATGTATGTTTTCAGGTAGGATTTAGTGCAATGTAGGGACCAGGTAGCAGGAGGAAGGTCAGTGGTAGATAGTGTGTATAGAGCATAGCAATAGAATGTGCAGAATGTTAGCCAATCAGCGGGATATCTATACATTGGTAACCAGGGAGACGAGCACGGTGGGCGGAGTAAAGGCTGTGAATGCAGACAGGGGGAAAGGAGGCCAGTGCAGAGTAGTGAAGATGCAGCAGTGCTCTGCACAGGAGGTCCTGGGACCACGAGCTCTGCTGCACAGGAGGTCCTGGGACCACAAGCTCTGCTGCACAGGAGGTCCTGGGACCACAAGCTCTGCTGCACAGGAGGTCCTGGGACCACGAGCTCTGCTGCACAGGAGGTCCTGGGACCACGAGCTCTGCTGCACAGGAGGTCCTGGGACCACGAGCTCTGCTGCACAGGAGGTCCTGGGACCACGAGCTCTGCTGCACAGGAGGTCCTGGGACCACAAGCTCTGCTGCACAGGAGGTCCTGGGACCACAAGCTCTGCTGCACAGGAGGTCCTGGGACCACGAACTCTGCTGCACAGGAGGTCCTGGGACCACAAGCTCTGCTGCACAGGAGGTCCTGGGACCACGAGCTCTGCTGCACAGGAGGTCCTGGGACCACGAGCTCTGCTGCACAGGAGGTCCTGGGACCACGAGCTCTGCTGCACAGGAGGTCCTGGGACCACAAGCTCTGCTGCACAGGAGGTCCTGGGACCACGAACTCTGCTGCACAGGAGGTCCTGGGACCACGAGCTCTGCTGCACAGGAGGTCCTGGGACCACGAGCTCTGCTGCACAGGAGGTCCTGGGACCACGAGCTCTGCTGCACAGGAGGTCCTGGGACCACGAGCTCTGCTGCACAGGAGGTCCTGGGACCACAAGCTCTGCTGCACAGGAGGTCCTGGGACCACAAGCTCTGCTGCACAGGAGGTCCTGGGACCACGAACTCTGCTGCACAGGAGGTCCTGGGACCACAAGCTCTGCTGCACAGGAGGTCCTGGGACCACGAGCTCTGCTGCACAGGAGGTCCTGGGACCACGAGCTCTGCTGCACAGGAGGTCCTGGGACCACGAGCTCTGCTGCACAGGAGGTCCTGGGACCACGAGCTCTGCTGCACAGGAGGTCCTGGGACCACGAGCTCTGCTGCACAGGAGGTCCTGGGACCACGAGCTCTGCTGCACAGGAGGTCCTGGGACCACAAGCTCTGCTGCACAGGAGGTCCTGGGACCACAAGCTCTGCTGCACAGGAGGTCCTGGGACCACGAACTCTGCTGCACAGGAGGTCCTGGGACCACAAGCTCTGCTGCACAGGAGGTCCTGGGACCACGAGCTCTGCTGCACAGGAGGTCCTGGGACCACGAGCTCTGCTGCACAGGAGGTCCTGGGACCACGAGCTCTGCTGCACAGGAGGTCCTGGGACCACGAGCTCTGCTGCACAGGAGGTCCTGGGACCACGAGCTCTGCTGCACAGGAGGTCCTGGGACCACGAGCTCTGCTGCACAGGAGGTCCTGGGACCACAAGCTCTGCTGCACAGGAGGTCCTGGGACCACAAGCTCTGCTGCACAGGAGGTCCTGGGACCACGAGCTCTGCTGCACAGGAGGTCCTGGGACCACGAGCTCTGCTGCACAGGAGGTCCTGGGACCACGAGCTCTGCTGCACAGGAGGTCCTGGGACTACGAGCTCTGCTGCACAGGAGGTCCTGGGACCACGAGCTCTGCTGCACAGGAGGTCCTGGGACCACGAGCTCTGCTGCACAGGAGGTCCTGGGACCACGAGCTCTGCTGCACAGGAGGTCCTGGGACCACGAGCTCTGCTGCACAGGAGGTCCTGGGACCACGAGCTCTGTTACAGGGTTTGCCCAGGCCTCAGGAAGAATCCTCCATTGTGTCCTATGGGCACGGCTGCAAGAGACGGGAACCATAGAAGTCAGACTCTGCTGCTGGAGGAATAGTGCCCAGAGGAAGGGCTGGACAGGTCAGTCCATTGAGCAGCAGAATGGTAGCACAGGAGACAGTGGCATGTCTGTCCTAGGAAGGTTGATATGAAGATTGTAATGTGTGTTATGAAGATGTCTCCAGGAAGCTTGTATGCGGAATAAAGAAGATACAGTTTGGGTTCAAGGAAAATCACCTCTGTGATGTGTTACCCAAGTACGATGACAGTGACCGGTGATGGAGTGGTGGACGAGCCATCGAAGGGGCAAGTAAGTGTGGCACCCCCTAACCGAGGCAGAACACATGCACAAGACTGGAGTGAGACAAGGGGGCGGAGCAATGCCGGCCATCACCTGGCTCCCCCTTCACTTGCACCAGTCCCAACCTTGCTTTCTGTAATGTTTTCAGCAGAGACAGCTTTATCTCTGCAGCGTGGGGCAATGAAGCTGACATCGGCGGCTCGTAATGACTATGGCCCATCTCTCTGCTGCCTCGTGCCACTATCAAAAATGTGACTGTCATAGCTTAAAATACCTTCCTATTTGTATTATCTACACCACTTTAGTCCGGCTCCACACTGACCCAGGCCTTATAGCTAAGCTCCACGTTGCTGGAGCAAAAAGGACAAAAAGTCATTAAATTTTTGCACAACTTAAAAATGTCCAAAAATCTGGCAACGTTTCTATGATGGTGAAATATGGGGGGTTGTGTATCATGTTGTGTAGGTTCGTATTTTAGGCGTGGTTCACTGTCCATTATTTGTATTGCTTGTGTGTACATTGTATTGTCTGGAGGTAATCACCCCCTGTAGTGCTTCTGTCCCTAGGTCTGGGCGAAGGGGCCTGGGATCCACCTAAACTCTCTGCTTACCTGGGGGATTGTCTTTCTGGGTGAGACTTACAAGAGAGAAGAAGCAGGATTCATCCTCTGAGGGAGAAGCTGCAGCTACAGGCAGCACCCCAGAGAGACTGTGAGAAACCTCGATTTCCCTGGAGAAGGACTGCTGGAGGATTGTGACTCATCCCCGGGACATTTATGCCATTACTGGACTATTTTATTTTTTATGTGGTGGATTATTTGATGGTCATTCTGTATTGCATGGAATAAATATGCTTTGAATTATCACTCATCTCTCGCTCTGTTGATTGTGTGATATCGGAGAAGGACCGTCACAGTTTCAATCAGTTTTATCTGAGAATCGTGTCATCTGTAGAATCCTTTCCTCCTTTCTCCCTTCTCAGTGGATGATGATACAGTATTGTGTAGGGGACCACATCTATGAGATCCTGCCATTACTAGGGGTCACTCACACGAGTGTATAACATGGAGGAACGCCATTATCTGAATTTTTATTGGGTACACTCACTCCATTGTTATACTACAGGGCACTGCCGATCCGGCATGAGAACACAATCTTAGCGTCCTGTGACTGGCAGCGTATCTCGGACGGGGCATACCCATTCAGGTTTATGGGGAATGCAGAACATCGGACTGCACTGATGTCATCCAACTGCAGAACGATATACGGCGACACAGACAATGGAGAAGATGGAGAAAGTAATCTGACCCAACTCTCACATGCAAGACATCAGATCACAGTGATGACGCTCAGTCACGCTCAGTAACTCTTGGTTATGCTCGGTTATGCTTGGTCACACTCGGTCACACTCGGTTATGCTCGGCCACTCTCGGTCACACTCGGTTATGCTCGGCCACTCTCGGTCACGCTTGATCACGCTTGGTTATGCTTGGTCACATTTGGTTATGCTCGGCTATGCTCGGTCATGTTCAGTTATGCTCGGTCATGCTCAATCATGCTCTGTCATGCTCAGCCATGCTCGGTCACGCTTGGTTATGCCCGGTAAAGCTTGGCCATACCCTGTCATGCTCGATTATGCTTGGCGATGCTCAGCCATGCTCACAACAGAGTTTGAGCAGTGTCATTCACAGATCTTGTCCGATTCTCTCACATTTGTATATACGTCAGGCTGACCTCGGCCTTATGAGGAGACCAGAGTAACGTCCCAGGGATGGACCCCACCACATATCATCTGTATAGTGTAGTCCCCAACTGCTGGGCACCTCGTCCTCACCTGTAGACCAGCACCGGCACCACAAAGTCTGAGATTCGGACTCTGCTCTTGAATTGATGCATCTTGTCGATCAGTTCATACTTCTTGGTCCATTTCACTGGTTCATCCAAAGGCAACAAATTACCTTCAGTATAAGAGAGAGCGACACATCAGGGGTCACGTATGAAGACCCAGGGCACTGGGCGTCCACATCCATCAGCAAAATGACTCCCGTTTAATATATAAGTCATAGGTGAGGATGGACTGGAGTCTATAGGATCCCAACGAACCCTAAGAGAAGTAACGTGACATTAAGGGAAACTGTTAGAATGACCCCATCAATATGGTCATGCTAATCGTAACCACCTTTATTGGTGCTCCCTGAATGGAAAGTCACTTTTCGTTTACATGCAAATGAGGCTTAAGTGCTCTAGATCTGACTAGAAGACTTCCCAAGCCACTGCCTCCTCTGTCCACCCAACCCCATCTCCCTTAGCGTAGCTGGCAATTCATAGCTCAGCGTGGGCAGCTCATAGGGCAGCATGGACAGCTTATAGGGCAGTGTGGGCAGCTCATAGGGCAGCATGGGCAGCTTATAGGGCAGTGTGGGCAGCTCATAGGGCACTGTGGGCAGCTTATAGGGCAGCTCAAAAGGTAGCATTGGCAGCTCATAGGCTGTGGACATTTCATAGGGCAGCAAGGGCAGCTCATAGGGCAACGTGTGTATCTCATAGGGTAGCTTAAAAGGCGGTGTGGGCAGCTCATAGGGCAGCATGGCAGCTTATAGCACAGCGTGGGCACCTCATAGGGCAGCGTGGGCAGCTCATAGGGCAGCGTAGTTGATGCACTCATGGGGTATGTGGGCTACCCATAATCTGGCTGTGTTTCTTCTCCTGGGTCGCCGTGGTGGCCTTGCCCAGTTTCGTGACCCCGGCAGTGTCAATAAAACTGGGGATGGGGACATTGGGGGTAGTTGTTTGTGACACCACCTGTGGTGTGCGGCCAATTATTAGCCGCTGTTGCAGAGGGTTTCTCTCTTCTGGGGCAGATGGTGACGCAGCTCAAGTGTTGAAGCTCTCCACAGGTAGAGCTTGACCCCAGGGAGGATGATAGAAGTAGTAGTCTCCTATGGTGCAGGGGCGCAATGTTGAAAGCACCAGTAGTAATGGGACGACACTGAGGGTGCAGTTCAAGTTCTTTACTCACTGGAAGCACACTGCCATTGGAGTACCAAGCTACACTGTGATGGGCTTCAGCCGATCCCGTATACTTTGGAAGTCGAGGCTGGTGTCTCTTTCTGTGCCTCACCTTTCAACGGTTTCCCTCCACCCCCAGCTCCTGGGCTTTGGAACGGGTCACGGGTGCCTTCTGCACTCCCCACGAATCCTGGGATCCCCCTTCTTTCCTAACCCGGGTCGATCTTCCAGCTCCTGACCACGGGCCCAGACTATCCGTGTCCGTGCCTGTTTATCTCCTCCTGAGCGCGACTTGGCGCTTCCTGCGCCCGGAGCTGACTAACTACTACTGTGTGAGATGGCACCCTGTTGGTGACCCGCCTCCCTGGTTCCTGAACTAGTCGGCAAGAGGTCCCATACCTCGTGATAGCCACCTCAGCACCTACTCTAGCCCAGTCCCAGTGGAAGAGCTTCTGTGTTATGTGTTGGTTGAGTGTGTTGTTGGTGATTACTGGTGACGACCTCCTCCATATCCAAGATTAATTCTACACCTTGGGTAAGGTGCAGTACCATGTGGCACCTGAAGCCGCAGGGGCGCCACATAGTTAGCTAATAGGGCAGCTTGGGCAGCTCACAGGGCAGGGTGGGCAGTTCATAGCGCAGTGTGGGCAGCTCATAGCGCAGCGTGGGCAGCTCACAGGGCAGGGTGGGCAGTTTATAGCGCAGTGTGGGCAGCTCACAGGGCAGGGTGGGCAGTTCATAGCGCAGTGTGGGCAGCTCATAGCGCAGCGTGGGCAGCTCACAGGGCAGGATAGGCAGTTCATAGCGCAGAGTGGGCAGCTCATAGCGCAGCGTGGGCAGCTCATAGCACAGCGTGGGCAGCTCATAGCACAGCGTGGGCAGCTCATAGCGCAGCGTGGGCAGCTCATAGCGCAGCGTGGGCAGCTCATAGCGCAGAGTGGGCAGCTCATAGCACAGCGTGGGCAGCTCATAGCACAGCGTGGGCAGCTCATAGCGCAGAGTGGGCAGCTCATAGCGCAGAGTGGGCAGCTCATAGCGCAGCGTGGGCAGCTGATAGGTGGACATTCCGGCCGAAGAATGTGGAGCTGCGTGAGAATACCGCCATAGAGAAGATGCTTGGGAAGTGCTTTGTTTGCACATGAATTAGAACAGGTTTTTAGTTGAGGAGCGACAGATTACACAGGTAAAGGAGGGGACAGATTACACAGGTAAAGGAGGGGACAGATTACACAGGTAAAGGAGGGGACAGATTACACAGGTAAAGGAGGGGACAGATTACACAGGTAAAGGAGGGGACAGATTACATGGGTAAAGGAGGGGACAGATTACACAGGTAAAGGAGGGGACAGATTACACAGGTAAAGGAGGGGACAGATTACACAGGTAAAGGAGGGGACAGATTACACAGGTAAAGGAGGGGACAGATTACATGGGTAAAGGAGGGGACAGATTACACAGGTAAAGGAGGGGACAGATTACACAGGTAAAGGAGGGGACAGATTACACAGGTAAAGGAGGGGACAGATTACACAGGTAAAGGAGGGGACAGATTAGACAGGTAAAGGTGTGGATGCCAAAATCAAGACCATAAAACAGTTCTGTGTTGACTGTTCTGACAGATTCTCTATCTATAAACCCATGTGGCATCTGAACCCCTTTTGGTGGAAGTATCCCTAGATGCCATCATCACCACAAGACTCACCTGCTCTTCCGTCACATTGTTGGGACATTACTCCACATGGCTTTTCTTTACTTACCGAGTTGGGCAAAGATCTCTCCGCTCTCGTAGCCTCCGATGATCCCGAAGCCTCGGTTGTCCACCAGAGTGATGTTGTCCGTCAGGGGGTAGGACCTCCTCTCCAGAGTGTGGCCTCCATGGGTATCAGTAGAATAGGTATAGTTCTGGTACTCTCCATTCTCCCACACGTATTTACAGCTGTTAATGAAGGCCGATTTACCATGACCGGAAAAGCCAAAGAACTGGATGAGAATCCGGGAAAAGCCCTGGCTGCCGCGCGAGCAGTGGTCAAAGCTAAAATGACCGATGAGGTGTCTTATTCTGTCAGAATCTAGGGCCATGACTGAAGACTTCTTCACCAGTGCAGATAGGAGGAGTACAAGGTCCTCCCGGGGCCGGGAAATACCTGACTTTATTGCCCCACATTTACATATTATCCATAGGAGCCTCGAGTCGTTATATTACAGAGCAGGAAATGCCAAGAATATACAGACACATTGATATATACCGTGCAGTGGATTGATATATACTGTGCAGTGGATTGATATATACTGTGCAGTGGATTGATATATACAGTGCAGTGGATTGATATATACCGTGCAGTGGATTGATATATACTGTGCAGTGGATTGATATATACTGTGCAGTGGATTGATATATACAGTGCAGTGGATTGATATATACCGTGCAGTGGATTGATATATACCGTGCAGTGGATTGATATATACTGTGCAGTGGATTGATATATACTGTGCAGTGGATTGATATATACAGTGCAGTGGATTGATATATACCGTGCAGTGGATTGATATATACCGTGCAGTGGATTGATATATACCGTGCAGTGGATTGATATATACCGTGCAGTGGATTGATATATACCGTGCAGTGGATTGATATATACTGTGCAGTGGATTGATATATACCGTGCAGTGGATTGATACTGTATATACTGTGCAGTGGATTGATATATACTGTGCAGTGGATTGATATATACTGTGCAGTGGATTGATACTGTATATACTGTGCAGTGGATTGATATATACTGTGCAGTGGATTGATATATACTGTGCAGTGGATTGATATATACAGTGCAGTGGATTGATACTGTATATACTGTGCAGTGGATTGATATATACAGTTCAGTGAATTGATATATACCGTGCAGTGGATTGATATATACTGTGCAGTGGATTGATATATACAGTGCAGTGGATTGATACTGTATATACTGTGCAGTGGATTGATATATACAGTTCAGTGAATTGATATATACCGTGCAGTGGATTGATATATACAGTGCAGTGGATTGATACTGTATATACTGTCAGTGGATTGATATATACGGGCAGTGGATTGATATATACAGTGCAGTGGATCAGTGGATTGATATATACGGTGCAGTGGGTTGATATATACGGTGCAGTGGATTGATATATACGGTGCAGTGGATTGATATATACTGTGCAGTGGATTGATATATACTGTGCAGTGGATTGATATATACTGTGCAGTGGATTGATACTGTATATACTGTGCAGTGGATTGATATATATTGTGCAGTGGATTGATATATACTGTGCAGTGGATTGATATATACTGTGATTGATACTGTATATACTGGCAGTGGAGTAATATATACTTACAGTGGAGTAATATATACTGGCAGTGGAGTAATATATACTGGCAGTGGAGTAATATATACTGGCAGTGGATTGATATATACTGGCAGTGGAGTAATATATACTGGCAGTGGATTGATATATACTGGCAGTGGAGTAATATATACTGGCAGTGGAGTAATATATACTGGCAGTGGAGTAATATATACTGGCAGTGGAGTAATATATACTTGCAGTGGAGTAATATATACTGGCAGTGGAGTAATATATACTGGCAGTGGAGTAATATATACTGGCAGTGGATTGATATATACTGGCAGTGGAGTAATATATACTGGCAGTGGAGTAATATATACTGGCAGTGGAGTAATATATACTTGCAGTGGAGTAATATATACTGGCAGTGGAGTAATATATACTGGCAGTGGAGTAATATATACTGGCAGTGGAGTAATATATACTGGCAGTGGATTGATATATACTGGCAGTGGAGTAATATATACTGGCAGTGGATTGATATATACTGGCAGTGGAGTAATATATACTGGCAGTGGAGTAATATATACTGGCAGTGGAGTAATATATACTGGCAGTGGAGTAATATATACTGGCAGTGGATTGATATATACTGGCAGTGGAGTAATATATACTGGCAGTGGAGTAATATATACTGGCAGTGGATTGATATATACTGGCAGTGGAGTAATATATACTGGCAGTGGAGTAATATATACTGGCAGTGGAGTAATATATACTGGCAGTGGAGTAATATATACTGGCAGTGGATTGATATATACTGGCAGTGGAGTAATATATACTGGCAGTGGATTGATATATACTGGCAGTGGAGTAATATATACTGGCAGTGGATTGATATATACTGGCAGTGGAGTAATATATACTGGCAGTGGAGTAATATATACTGGCAGTGGAGTAATATATACTGGCAGTGGAGTAATATATACTGGCAGTGGATTGATATATACTGGCAGTGGAGTAATATATACTGGCAGTGGAGTAATATATACTGGCAGTGGAGTAATATATACTGGCAGTGGAGTAATATATACTGGCAGTGGAGTAATATATACTGGCAGTGGATTGATATATACGGTGCAGTGGAGTAATATATACTGGCAGTGGAGTAATATATACTGGCAGTGGAGTAATATATACTGGCAGTGGAGTAATATATACTGGCAGTGGAGTAATATATACTGGCAGTGGAGTAATATATACTGGCAGTGGATTGATATATACTGGCAGTGGAGTAATATATACTGGCAGTGGAGTAATATATACTGGCAGTGGAGTAATATATACTGGCAGTGGAGTAATATATACTGGCAGTGGATTGATATATACTGGCAGTGGAGTAATATATACTGGCAGTGGAGTAATATATACTGGCAGTGGAGTAATATATACTGGCAGTGGATTGATATATACTGGCAGTGGAGTAATATATACTGGCAGTGGAGTAATATATACTGGCAGTGGAGTAATATATACTGGCAGTGGAGTAATATATACTGGCAGTGGAGTAATATATACTGGCAGTGGATTGATATATACGGTGCAGTGGAGTAATATATACTGGCAGTGGAGTAATATATACTGGCAGTGGAGTAATATATACTGGCAGTGGAGTAATATATACTGGCAGTGGAGTAATATATACGGTGCAGTGGAGTAATATATTGGCAGTGGAGTAATATATACTTGCAGTGGATTGATATATACAGTTGCTTGGCTCAGTTCCGGGGGGCACACATAAGCTGTGGCACTGTCCGTTCATATATAATTGTTGTCCCTCTTGTTCTATGTCAACATTAAACCCAAATACGCCTTACGCTATCTGTAACGCGTGTCCGGTCTACCTATACACGATTGGTGGTGGCAGTGATGGTTCCGGAGGTATATATATATATATATATATATATATATAATGAAAAAGGAATGAACACAGGGCTTCCCTTGCCGGCTTCCCGTGCTGGTACTAGCTGGACTGTTTGGAGTCAGGTCATTACCATTGTGGGAGAGCGGCGGGGACCCCTGTTTCATTCCTTTTTCCTTATACAGCGTATGTTACAGGGAGTGATGCTCTGTTGCTGGATTTGCACTTTAGCCCCCGCCACTTTCATTAACCTCTTGTGGTCACCGCTGATCTTGTAGGTTTCTAAGAAGCCCAGAAAGATGCAGTTTAGAGCGGGACCCAGCAAAGGCGGGTGCGGTGAAGGGGCGCTGGGCTGGTGTTACAATGGCCATTCTCATGCTAGGAGTAAGAGATCTGAGGAGCTTGAAACGCATAAGACATGTGGTTTTAGGCATGATTTTAAATATGCAAAATAAAAGTTACTTCTTAAGAAATGAAGAAGTCTGACGTGGATTAAAAAGTCAAATCGGATGGTGCTGGACAATTCTACTGAATTCTATTGGAACAGTTTCTAGGTGCCATGTTAATGCTAGAAAAATGGAAAGCGTATTGTCAGGAGTGTTGAACGCCGCGCACCATGTGGCTTTGCTGGGTGACCACTGGTATCCCGACAAATGGGTATTGGCCAATAAAATCACGCTAGATGCGTTGTGTTTGGTATCTATGCAAATGAAAAATCAAAGTATAAAATATGACGCTGATATCTCTCACCTGTGTGGCCCAGGGGCAAAGATGTACGAAAAACTAAAATTTCCTGACCCCTTGGTACAGCCCAGAAGGTATCGTAAAAGGAGGTCACAGATGGTAGGGTAACCTGAGGTCATAAAAGTCCGAGGCCTCATTTTGGCCTGTATCAGTACTGGAGGGCACACCTAAGCAGTGGTGCTGCCCGTTTTTCATGCCTGAATCCCCTCCCTCCACAAATTCGGGCGTCACATCTATGGCACGAGTTTAGTAAGTTTCACGTTTATCCCTTTTATTTTATGTAATTGTCTATACTGTATTTGTATTGTTCCCTTTTGTAACATCCTGTATATTTTATAAACTGCCTATTTTCAGATTAAATATTTCAAATTTAATAGCTCGTTCCTCCTCCTCTAATTACGAATCCAAACCCAAGGAGCCCTTTGCTATCTGTAACGGGTGCCCGGACTACCTGGAAAGGTTCAGTGGTGGCAGCGGAAGTATTGTTGTGTAGAATTATTGTGGTGCTACCAGCAAGGGTACCGTGATATATATATACCGTATTTTTCAAACCATAAGACGCAGTTTTTCCCCCCAAATGTTGGGGAAAGTGGTGGGTGCGTCTTATGGTCTGACTATAGGGCTGCGGCCGGGAAATGAGGGTGCTGCGGTGGAGCGGGTCATCGGTGGCACGAGCAGGCCGTGACCACGTGGGCCCGCTCATTACATATACACGCCCATCATCGCGCCCATCATCTCTCAGCGCTGAAGTCGGCGCTGACAGGTGGGCCCGCTCATTACATATACACGTCCATCATCCCGCCCATCATCTCAGGTGGGCGGGATGATGGGCAGGATGATGAGCGGGGCGGGTGCGCGCATAGTAAACAGCCGGCCGTGATCACCCCTGCCAACTACAGCCTGGAGTGATCATGTGCGGCTGTATTCACTGCTCCCCGCGCATCATCATCAGCGCGGGGGGGCAGTGAATTAGTGTATTCACCGTTCCCCTGCAGCTTCGCGATGTCCTCCTGTCTGTGCCGGTCAGCTGATCTGTGTAGAGAGCGGTGAGCACAGCGATGACGTCATCGCTGTGCCCGCCGCTAGTCACGCAGGGCAGCTGACCGGCACAGACAGGAGGACATTGCGGTGCTGCAGGGAAGTGACCAGTGACTGCTCCACACTCCAGCGGTGCTGCTGCCACAACAGACAGGGGGAGGAGCAATGCTGTATGGAGCAAGTAAAGGTGAGTATAAACGTTTTTTTTGGGGGTTTTTTTGTGTGTAATACAGAATACATGCCATATACCAGGATGGGTGTATATAGCAGGATGGATGTATATAGCAGGATGGATGTATATAGCAGGATGGGTGTATATAGCAGGATGGGTGTATATAGCAGGATGGATGTATATAGCAGGATGGATGTATATAGCAGGATGGATGTATATAGCAGGATGGGTGTATATAGCAGGATGGATGTATATAGCAGGATGGGTGTATATAGCAGGATGGGTGTATATAGCAGGATGGGTGTATATAGCAGGATGGATGTATATAGCAGGATGGGTGTATATAGCAGGATGGATGTATATAGCAGGATGGGTGTATATAGCAGGATGGGTGTATATAGCAGGATGGGTGTATATAGCAGGATGGATGTGTTGCGGGTGGCGGGGCGCTGCGCTCGCTAACGCTCGGGTCCGGCGCTGCTGCTGCTCGGTGGCTCAAGCGGTGGGCCGGATCTGGGGACTCGAGCGGCGCTCCTCGCCCGTGAAAGGGGTGGTTTGGTTTGGGGATGTAGTCCGTGATGCCACCCACGGGTTGTGGTGAGGTTGGGCACCACTGCTGCTGGTGACGGGGATCCCGGAAGCGATGGTAGGGAGCAGCTGGGATGTTGTTTACCCCCTACGTGGGTAGGGGTTGGCGGTCCCGGGGCCCGGTGAGGTAACGGGGAGGCAGGGTTGGCAAGGTGCAGGGTCGCAGAGGACAGCGCAGCGCGGTGCCGGAGGGCACGGTTGTACTCAGTCAGCCACAAATGTACGCAAAGTCTCTGGTAAAGCAAACGGCTGGATGGACGGGTCCCGCAGTCGGCTGCTGTGGCTTCTCCCGGACGGGTGGTGATGGCTGCCTTTCCCTGCACCTTAGTATTTGTTCAGCTCCGGTGGCTTCCCACCGGTAACCCGCTCCCCAGCGTATATATGTGCCGGAGGAGCCCTTTTGCCCGCAGGCTCTGGCCCTTGGAATCCTAGCTTTGGCGGTAGTTGTATTTCCTTTTGCTGGTTGGACGGTTGCCTTCTATCGGGTCTTGGCTGCTAGGAAACTCCTGGGGTTCCGGTCACTAACGGATTTGACCTTTTCGGCAGCTCCAAACCTGGTCGGGGTCTGCAGGCCCTGCCTGTGTGTGCTGGCTTCACTTCGCTCCCCGGTTCGGTACCGGCGGGCCACCGCCCGACCTCGGTCCTACGGTTCCGCGTTGATTCACCTCTCCTGCAGACGGCCACCACCGTCTGCTAACCTTGCTGTCAGTGCCTGGGCCACACACCCAGACACAGCCAGTCCAGCTCCTGCACTTCACTCCTCACACTTTCACTTCCCTAACTGCACTCACTTCCTTTTCCCGCCTCCAGGCCTGTAAACTCCTCAGTGGGCGGGGCCAACCGCCTGGCTCCGCCCTACCTGGTGTGGACATCAGACCCTGGAGGGAGGCAGCAAGGGTTTTGTGTCTGGCTGATGTGCCTGTCTCGGGGTGGGGGGTGTGTGTACCTGTGACGACCTGGCTAGTCCAGGGTGCCACAGATGTATATAGCAGGATGGGTATATATAGCAGGATGGGGCCATATAGCAGAATGGGGCATATAGCAGGATGGTAGTATATAGCAGGATGGCAGTATATAGCAGGATGAGTGTATATAGCAGGATGGATGTATATAGAAGGATGGGTGTATATAGCAGGATGGATGTATATAGCAGGATGGGTGTATATAGCAGGATGGGTGTATATAGCAGGATGGATGTATATAGCAGGATGGGTGTATATAGCAGGATGGGTGTATATAGCAGGATGGATGTATATAGCAGGATGGGTGTATATAGCAGGATGGATGTATGTAGCAGGATGGGTGTATATAGCAGGATGGATGTATATAGCAGGATGGGTGTATATAGCAGGATGGGTGTATATAGCAGAATGGGTGTATATAGCAGGATGGGTGTATATAGCAGGAAGGGGCCATATAGCAGGATGGCAGTATATAGCAGGATGGCAGTATATAGAAGGATAAAGGCATATACCAGAATAGGGTACATATACAAGGCAGGAGGATCATTACCAAGATGGGGTACCTTAGCAGAGAATTTGGGGACATTACCCCCATAACAGTGTCAGCAGCAGATCCTCGCCCCATAACAACGTGTCATGACCACATTTTTTGCTTAAAATTTTATTTTCCTATTTTCCTCCTCTAAAACCAGGGTGCGTCTTATGGTCCGGTGCGTCTTATAGTCTGAAAAATACGGTATATATATATATATATATATATATATATATATATATATCAGTGATATACACATCACCCATGCTGGCAGACCTTCAATATTTGGCATTAGTAGCTCAGCAGCCTCATGTTCTTATTGTCCGGCGGTACATAAATTGACCTGCTGACAAGGGGGCGCTAGAGTGCAGTCTGATCGTGACAAAATTGGCGAACAGCGGGTGGATTTTGCGAGACCCCCACCCGGATGTTCGTGACAGACAGCTCGTTGGTTCCCTGTACCTTCCCGCACCATCTACTGCAGCCAGGATTGAAATAAAAATTCAAGAAAATCGGTGTTAAATTTAGGGGTACTTTGCACGCTGCAAGATCGCTACTGCGATATCGTCTGGGTTCAATCGAAAGTGACGCACATCCGGCGCCGGTAACGACGTTGCAACCTGTAAAGCCTAGATGCGCCGATAAACGATCGCAAAAGCGTCGTAAATCGGTGATCTGTGTAGCGTCGGTCATTTCCATAATTTCACACCAATAGGAGATACAATGTTGTTCCTCATTCCTGCGGCAGCACACATCGCTGTGTGTGAAGCCGCAGGAGCGAGGAACATCTCCTTACCTGCCTCCACCGGCTATGCGGAAGGAAGGAGGTGGACGGGATGTTTACATCCTGCTCATCTCCGCCCCTCCGCTTCTATTGGCCGCCTGCCGTGTGACGTCGATGTGACGTCGCACGACCCGCCCCCTTAGGAAGGCGGTGGTTCGCCGGCCAGAGCGACGTCGCAGGGCAGGTGAGTGCGCGTGAAGCTGCCGTAGCGATAATGTTCGCTACGGCAGTTATCACAAGATATCGCATGTGCGACGGGGGCGGGGACTATCACGCTCGGCATCGCTATCATCGCCTAGCGATGTCGCAGCGTGTAAAGTACCCCTTAGAGTTGGATAAAGACTTTGCAGCATCACAAGATGTTTTACGCTAGAGGTCTGGTATAATCTGTCTCCTGGAATGAGGCCTTGGACTTTCCTCTGAAGACTGGTGGCTGCATCCTCCTCTGCACGTGGATATGGATTTGTGATAATTAACTACAACTCAGGACGGTGGAAATAGCTTCTTTCTTTATTTTATTAAATACAAATCACATAATTTCACTCTAAATCAAGATACCACGAGGTGTAAATGTGGAGTAACCTGTGGACCGTGGGTCATCACTGCGCAAAGAGTAACAAGCAGCGCAGGCTTCAGCATCTGCTGGATTTGGTCTTGTTCACACCATTCACACCAGTGTCTTATCTGTACTTTCCTCTTATGTTTTTCTTCAGCCGCAAAAAAAACAAATATCTCTAAGCGCAAAGAAAAGTTCAGAAAGTTCTGGTGGGACTGATCAAAATTCAGGAAAACAAAAGAAAGTGTAACAGGAGAGTAAAATGGAGCAGTCTGGTGTTGTTTACATCGTCATTAGCGAGCTATATGATGCCACTTGTTTTTCTTCTCATTTTTTGCCCTCTGCCCCCTGATTTCATCCTCAAGTCTGGCCTGGTCTATCAGCTACATCGGTGACGTTCTGTGTTTTAGTAGGACGTCACTGGTGAAATATTCGACACCTCTTGTTTTTCTTCTCATTTATTGCCTTCCGCCCCCTGATTTCATCCTCAAGTCTGGCCAGGTCTATCAGCTACATCGGTGACGTTCTGTGTTTTAGTAGAACGTCACTGGTGAAATATTCGACACCTCTTGTTTTTCTTCTCATTTATTGCCTTCCGCCCCCTGATTTCATCCTCAAGTCTGGCCAGGTCTATCAGCTACATCGGTGACGTTCTGTGTTTTAGTAGGACGTCACTGGTGAATTATTCGACACCTCTTGTTTTTCTTCTCATCTTTTGCCTTCCGCCCCCTGATTTTATCCTCGCGTCTGGCCTGGTCTATCAGCTCCATCGATGACGTTCTGTGTTTGATTAGGACATCACTGGTGTAATATTCGATGCTACAGGTTTTTCTTCTCATTTTTTTCCCTCTGCCCCCTGATTTCACCCTTGTGTCTGGCCAGGTCTATCAGCTCAATTGGGGACGTTCTGTTTTTGAGTAGGACGTCACTGGTGAAATATTCGATGCCACAGGTTTTTCTTCTCATTTTTTGCCCTCTGTGCCCTGATTTCATCCTCGCGTCTGGCCTGATCAACCAGCCTCTTCCTCTCCATTTCCTCCTGTTTCCTGCACGCTTCATCCTCCATTTCCCGCTCTTCTTTCTTCTGCTGCCACTCTTGTGTCTCCTTTTCTTTCTTTAGCTGTGTCATTAGGATAGCTTTCTCCAGTGCCTTCTGTCTTTCCACCTTGTCTTCCTGTAGCTTCTTCTCTCGGTCATGCACATAATTTAGTACAAATTGCTTCCGCTCTTTCATTTCTCTCTCTGGATCTCGAGAATGGTGAATTCGGAATACCACCTCCTCAATAACCTCGGATAAGAACTTCAAGA
The DNA here is from genome assembly GCF_048569485.1 of Anomaloglossus baeobatrachus. Lineage (NCBI taxonomy): Eukaryota > Metazoa > Chordata > Amphibia > Anura > Aromobatidae > Anomaloglossus > Anomaloglossus baeobatrachus. The sequence goes on along the minus strand of NC_134359.1, from coordinate 306,563,624 downwards.
CTTCCTCATGCCTTCCCCTTGTTTTACCACAGTCTTCCTGGGTGTAGTTCTCAAATGCAAATATTTTCTCGGCCCCCATGTCCCTGAACGCTGCGGTGGTGGCAGTCAGGCTCCCGCTTGTCTTGTAGGTAAGAACGATGATTGGGTAAATTCCTGTGAAGGAAGCAGATAACAATCAATCAGGGATCAGCACTTATCGGGTACATTACAAATGGGAACGTAAAGGTACCGTCACACTAAGGGGTACTTTGCATGTTGTGACATCGCTACTGCGATATCGTCGGGGTCAAATCGAAAGTGACGCCAGTAGCGACGTCGTAACGTGTAAAGCCTAGATGCGCCGATAAACGATCGCAAAAGCGTCGTAAATCGGCTATCTGTGTAGGGTCGGGCATTTTCATAATGTTGCACCAATAAGAGATACGATGTTGTTCCTCATTCCTGCGGCAGCGCACATCGCTGTGTGTGAAGCTGCAGGAGCGAGGAACATCTCCTTACCTGCCTCCACCGGCAATGTGGAAGGAAGGAGGTGGGCGGGATGTTTACGCGCCGCTCATCTCCGCCCCTCCGCTTCTATTGGCCGCCTGCCATGTGATGTTGCTGTGACGCCGCACGACCCGCCCCCTTAGGAAGGAGGCGGGTCGCCAGGCAGAGCGACGTTGCAGGGCAGGTAAGTGCGTGTGAAGCTGCTGTAGAGATAATGTTCGCTACGGCAGCTATCACGAGATATTGCATGTGCGACGGGGGCAGGTACTATCGCGTTCGGTATCGCTAGCATCGGGTAGCGATGTCACAGCGTGCAAAGTACCCCTAAGCGACGCTCCAGCGATCCCACCAGCGACCTGACCTGGCAGGGATCGCTGGAGCGTTGCTACACGGGTCGTTGCTGAGATGTCAAACAGGCAGATCTCACCAGTGACCAGCCCCATGCCAGCAGCGACGCGTGGAAGCGATGCTGCACTTGGTAACTAAGCTAAATATCGGGTAACCAAGCAAAATGCTTCACTTGGTTACCTGATATTTACCTTGGTCACCAGAGCACACCGCTTAGCGCTGGCTCCCTGCACTCGTAGCCAGAGTACACATCGGGTTAATAAGCAAACTGCTTTGCTTATTTACCCGATGTGTACTCTGGCTACGCGTGCAGGCAGCAGGGAGCCAGCGCTGGCAGCCTGAGAGCGGCGGACGCTAGTAACCAATGTAAATATCGGGTAACCAAGCAAAGCACTTCGCTTGGTTACACCATGTTTACCGTGGTTACCAGCATTCGCAGCTGTCAGAAGCCGGCTCCCTGCTCCCTGCACATTCAGTTGTTGCACTCTCGCTGTCACACACAGCGATGTGTGCTTCACAGCAGGAGAGCAACGACCAAACAATGGTCCAGGACATTCAGCAATGACCGGCGACCTCACAGCAGGCGCCAGGTCGTTGCTGGATGTCACACACAGCGACATCGCTAGCAAGATCACTGTTGCGTCACAAAAACCGTGACTCAGCAGCGATGTCGCTAGTGATGTCGCTTAGTGAGACGTGGCCTTTCGGATGGTGATGGCTCTACCGGCTCTACCATCTGCTCTCATCATATCTACTGGTTAATTAATATTTTTAGACAAGGATGCAACGACCAAGATATGAGATGTTTGTCCTAAATTATCTCAAGAGATTACAATGGGAATAGCACTTTAAACAAACTTTACATAAGTTAATAATAGATCATGTGACTATAAGGAACTTTGTAATATATCTTAACGGAGACATCACCTTATGACATCCCCCACTTTACTTGTGAACTCATAATCTTCTGAAAAAACAGCTCTATAATACTACAAAGAAATGAGGAGAGAGGAGGAGTGAGGAGCAGAGGGAGGAAACAAGCAGAGGCAGACACAGGAAGACTGTGCTGAGCTTTCTAACAAGTCTTTTATCTCAGCCAAGATCTGGATACACATGTGCACAGCTCAGCACTGCAGCATGTGTAGGATCTGAAGCATCTTTCTCTTTCTGGCGTCTTTTCGATTGTTTTGTGAGCAATGTCTTTCCTGCTGGCATTTTTTTTTTCATTTGTATTGCATTGCAGACATTTGTGAGCGGCTTCCAAGTAGAAGCCGCCTTAAGAACGGGCCGATTGCTGCTGTTAACCACTTTGCATCTTAGGAAACCTGAAGCGGTTAAAAGAAGCTGAAAAGACTGAACATGTGAACAGTGTTTTACATTACTGTGGTTATGTTAATTCTCTTGAGTGTTTAGTTCTTGTTTAAGACGGTTGTAGTGTGAACCTGCCTGAAAAAGACACTTTGTGCATATGCACTTAGAGTATTGCACACACAGTGCTCTCATGAAAAGAGCAGCAAAACTGCCCCATAAATGAGGACAATACCCATCAATGGGGAAGCGGCGTGTGCGCATGTTCTGTCCTATGTCACCATGTGATTAAAACAAGTAACGTCTCATTTTTCAGGCGGCTTCTGCTGAGAATTCGCCCACGCTCTGTGCTGGGAGGTAAAGTGGTCTAACCTGGGAATCCTTGGAGGCTGTGCTGGTGTCTATAAGACGCTGAGTGCTTGTCTGGAGGCTGCAGAAACCACTTTAGGAAAAAGACCGCCGACTTCTTCATAAAGCGGCTTCACTTAGGATAACCCCGGCTGGACCGCCAGCATCTTACAGACGCCGTGTGCACAGGCCTTAAATACGCTTCAAAGATTCTTCAAAAACTTCCTGAACTGGTTTCCATTAGAAAATGTTTCACCACTTCAAAAAAAAAGCCTCTCTGTGCAGACAGTGTAGGGATATGTTCACACTGCATCTTTTTCTAGTGGTCAGACACGTCATTTTTTCATGTAGAAGATGCTTCAGAAGTCGCTCCTTGCTTCTGTCATCCTGAGAGATTTTGATATATACATTTTTTTGTTGTTTTCTGACCCGCTTTGGACTCTTTTTCCGACTCCATGTTTTGAGCATTTATTTTGCATCTTTTTAGTTGCATTTTCTTGATATTTTAGTAAATTTTTAAGAAATTCTTTAAGTAATGCTCAAAAACACATTGAGGAGCTCTCCTGCATCATGACATTTTTTAGCTGTCCCAGTGACTTCCATGCTGCGCCCTTCTAGTGGCAGACACTTGAGGAACAGGCTGGTCCCTTCTCCTAAACTCCTGGCGGTTCTGATGCCTGAAGCCGTTACTAGACACTCCATACCCTGGAACATGTGAACAGTGCGAGGGTTAATACTGTGGCATTGACCGATTTTTAAACTCTTTTTCTGTCGAATTTCAGAGTGAACCCCCCAAAAAACACTGGAAAAAAACTGCAGTGTGAACAAGAGCCTGTGAGCGGGGAAGAGGGAGGATCGGGGACTCTCACCAGTAAGCTTGGCCGCAGTGAGGAGCAGATGTCGGATCTCGTTGACCTCGGTAGGGTGGACGCCGGTCTTCACACTGCGAATGAAGGAATCCACCAGATCAATATCATCATGAAATCGGCCATCAGTGAAATATCCGTGTTATGCACATTGTTAGGGGATCGTCTCTGGTTATACACACACCTCCCAACTTTTGAAGACCAGAAAGAGGGACAAATTCTGCAGCGCACATTGGTAAAATTTGACCACGCCCATAGCCACACCCCTAAGACACACCCATTTGGCAGTGAGGGATGTTCAGCAGCGCCCCGGACTGTTCATTCATTCATAGCAGCCAGAACGCTCTCATCTTTATATAAGCCTCACTATATGGCGTTACTTTTTTGTTCATGTAAGGTTGTGTTCACACTTTGCATAAATCCGGAGTTTTTTGTGTTTTTTATTTTCTGCAGGATCCGCACCAAATTACACAATAACAATCTCCTCCGATTATTGCATTTTTGCTGCATTTTTTTATCGCTTTTCCCCATTATTTCTTGCGTTTTTGATTCAGATGTGAAGCCGTGTTTTTAGTGTTTTTATAGTAAACCTCGGATTCTGCTCTCAGTTTCTGCAGCTTTTTCCTGCGTTTTTTTAAGCTCCAAATAGAAAATTCTAGGAAAAAAAAAAGCACCAAAATCGCAGAATTCGGCGTCGTCTTCTCATGGAATCACATTCACTTTGTTCACACAATTAAATTAAAAATGTGCAAAAAAGCAGCAGAAAAACCCGGCATTTACACTACATGTGAACACGGACTAAATGTCCCAGCAAAGTGGATGAGACGTCCTGAAATCTGTAAAATCTAATGACGCCGCTGATGGTTGCGGTTTTGGTGTTTTTACTCTATAGGCTTCCATGTGGAGCCTGAAAAAAAATGTATGCGGAAAAAAATCTGTTCCATTTTTAACTGCAGAATGAAAGCTTTTCTGTAATATTAAAGCATTAAATCACCGGATTCACATCTGCACCAAACATGGATCAAATATTGTCATTACACTTTGTGGTGCGGATCCTGCAGAAAAAACGCAGCATTTACGCTCCGTGTGAACACGGCCTCAGTGATACATTTTTATTACATTTTTTATGGGTTTGAATAGAGAAAAATAATCGATTGCGCTTTTTTACGCCATTTACCGATCCCCATAAATGTGATCGCTGTGTTGTTCGGGTCGTTACGAATACAGGGAGACAAATATGTCCATGTTATTTGCTGATCTGTGATATTTATTATTTTATAAAAAAAAAAGTGCAATACAAATCACATTGTTTTATTTTTTTATTTTTTTAATATCTGCCGTAATTTTATTAGAATAAATTTGCTTCTGGTTTCTTTTGCCTGCAATACAGGACAAGATTACCAAATCGTCCTTTGCCTCTAAGTACAGCCAGTATCTCAGTGGTAAAGCTACTGCTGCCTATGGACACAGAGCTCACAACCTGTGATGCCAGAGCAGATGAGAATTTAATTTACTAACTGCACTGAGAGGAAGAGCTGAGAAAAGAGCTGTGAGGAGCTGCAGTACTGAGAACGGCCACTACACGGTGTATGGAGCTGTGAGGAGCTGCAGTACTGAGAATGGCCACTACACGGTGTATGGAGCTGTGAGGAGCTGCAGTACTGAGAACGGCCACTACATGGTGTATGGAGCTGTGAGGAGCTGCAGTACTGAGAACGGCCACTACACGGTGTATGGAGCTGTGAGGAGCTGCAGTACTGAGAACGGCCACTACACGGTGTATGGAGCTGTGAGGAGCTGCAGTACTGAGAATGGCCACTACATGGTGTATGGAGCTGTGAGGAGCTGCAGTACTGAGAACGGCCACTACACGGTGTATGGAGCTGTGAGGAGCTGCAGTACTGAGAGCGGCCACTACATGGTGTACGGAGCTGTGAGGAGCTGCAGTACTGAGAACGGCCACTACACGGTGTATGGAGCTGTGAGGAGCTGCAGTACTGAGAACGGCCACTACACGGTGTATGGAGCTGTGAGGAGCTGCAGTACTGAGAACGGCCACTACACGGTGTATGGAGCTGTGAGGAGCTGCAGTATTGAGAATGGCCACTACACGGTGTATGGAGCTGTGAGGAGCTGCAGTACTGAGAACGGCCACTACACGGTGTATGGAGGTGTGAGGAGCTGCAGTACTGAGAACTGCCACTACACGGTGTATGGAGCTGTGAGGAGCTGCAGTATTGAGAACGGCCACTACATGGTGTATGGAGCTGTGAGGAGCTGCTGTACTGAGAACGGCCACTACTCGGTGTATGGAGCTGGGAGGAGCTGCAGTACTGATAACGGCCACTACATGGTGTATGGAGCTGTGAGGAGCTGCAGTACTGAGAACTGCCACTACATGGTGTATGGAGCTGTGAGGAGCTGCAGTACTGAGAACAGCCACTACATGGTGTATGGAGCTGTGAGGAGCTGCAGTACTGAGAACGGCCACTACACGGTGTACAGAGCTGTGAGGAGCTGTGGTACTGAGAATGGCCACTACACGGTGTATGGAGCTGTGAGGAGCTGCAGTACTGAGAACTGCCACTACACGGTGTATGGAGCTGTGAGGAGCTACAGTACTGAGAACGGCCACTACACGGTGTATGGAGCTGTGAGGAGCTGTAGTACTGAGAATGGCCACTACACGGTGTATGGAGCTGTGAGGAGCTGCAGTACTGAGAACGGCCACTACACGGTGTATGGAGCTGTGAGGAGCTGCAGTACTGAGAGCGGCCACTACATGGTGTACGGAGCTGTGAGGAGCTGCAGTACTGAGAACGGCCACTACACGGTGTATGGAGCTGTGAGGAGCTGCAGTACTGAGAACGGCCACTACACGGTGTATGGAGCTGTGAGGAGCTGCAGTACTGAGAACGGCCACTACACGGTGTATGGAGCTGTGAGGAGCTGCAGTACTGAGAACGGCCACTACACGGTGTATGGAGCTGTGAGGAGCTGCAGTACTGAGAACGGCCACTACACGGTGTATGGAGCTGTGAGGAGCTGCAGTACTGAGAACGTCCACTACACGGTGTATAGAGCTGTGAGGAGCTGCAGTACTGAGAACGGCCATTACATGGTGTATGGAGCTGTGAGGAGCTGCAGTACTGAGAATGGCCACTACATGGTATACGGAGCTGTGAGGCGCTACAGTACTGAGAACGACCACTACATGGTGTATGGAGCTGTGAGGAGCTGCAGTACTGAGAACGGACACTACATGGTGTATGGAGCTTTGAGGAGCTGCAGTATTGAGAACGGCCACTACACGGTGTATGGAGCTGTGAGGAGCTGCAGTACTGAGAATGGCCACTACACGGTGTATGGAGCTGTGAGGAGCTGCAGTACTGAGAACGGCCACTACACGGTGTATGGAGCTGGGAGGAGCTGCAGTACTGAGAACGGCCACTGCACGGTGCATGGAGCTGTGAGGAGCTGCTGTACTGAGAACGGCCACTACTCGGTGTATGGAGCTGGGAGGAGCTGCAGTAATGAGAACGGCCACTACATGGTGTATGGAGCTGTGAGGAGCTGCAGTACTGAGAACGGCCACTACACGGTGTATGGAGCTGTGAGGAGCTGCTGTACTGAGAACGGCCACTACACGGTGTATGGAACTGTGAGGAGCTGCAGTACTGAGAACGGCCACTACACGGTGTATGGAGCTGTGAGGAGCTGCAGTACTGAGAACGGCCACTACACGGTGTATGGAGCTGTGAGGAGCTGCTGTACTGAGAACGGCCACTACTCGGTGTATGGAGCTGGGAGGAGCTGCAGTACTGAGAACGGCCACTACATGGTGTATGGAGCTGTGAGGAGCTGCAGTACTGAGAACTGCCACTACACGGTGTATGGAGCTGTGAGGAGCTGCAGTACTGAGAGCGGCCACTACACGCTGTATGGAGCTGTGAGGAGCTACAGTACTGAGAACAGCCACTACACGATGTATGGAGCTGTGAGGAGCTGTAGTACTGAGAACGGCCACTACACGGTGTATGGAGCTGTGAGGAGCTGCAGTACTGAGAACGGCCACTACACGGTGTATGGAGCTGTGAGGAGCTGCAGTACTGAGAGCGGCCACTACATGGTGTACGGAGCTGTGAGGAGCTGCAGTACTGAGAACGGCCACTACACGGTGTATGGAGCTGTGAGGAGCTGCAGTACTGAGAATGGCCACTACACGGTGTATGGAGCTGTGAGGAGCTGCAGTACTGAGAACGGCCACTACACGGTGTATGGAGCTGTGAGGAGCTGCAGTATTGAGAATGGCCACTACACGGTGTATGGAGCTGTGAGGAGCTGCAGTACTGAGAACGGCCACTACACGGTGTATGGAGGTGTGAGGAGCTGCAGTACTGAGAACTGCCACTACACGGTGTATGGAGCTGTGAGGAGCTGCAGTACTGAGAGCGGCCACTACATGGTGTATGGAGCTGTGAGGAGCTGCAGTACTGAGAACGGCCACTACACGGTGTATGGAGCTGTGAGGAGCTGCTGTACTGAGAACGGCCACTACACGGTGTATGGAACTGTGAGGAGCTGCAGTACTGAGAACGGCCACTACACGGTGTATGGAGCTGTGAGGAGCTGCAGTACTGAGAACGGCCACTACACGGTGTATGGAGCTGTGAGGAGCTGCTGTACTGAGAACGGCCACTACACGGTGTATGGAACTGTGAGGAGCTGCAGTACTGAGAACGGCCACTACACGGTGTATGGAGCTGTGAGGAGCTGCAGTACTGAGAACGGCCACTACACGGTGTATGGAGCTGTGAGGAGCTGCTGTACTGAGAACGGCCACTACTCGGTGTATGGAGCTGGGAGGAGCTGCAGTACTGAGAACGGCCACTACATGGTGTATGGAGCTGTGAGGAGCTGCAGTACTGAGAACTGCCACTACACGGTGTATGGAGCTGTGAGGAGCTGCAGTACTGAGAGCGGCCACTACACGCTGTATGGAGCTGTGAGGAGCTACAGTACTGAGAACAGCCACTACATGATGTATGGAGCTGTGAGGAGCTGTAGTACTGAGAACGGCCACTACACGGTGTATGGAGCTGTGAGGAGCTGCAGTACTGAGAACGGCCACTACACGGTGTATGGAGCTGTGAGGAGCTGCAGTACTGAGAGCGGCCACTACATGGTGTACGGAGCTGTGAGGAGCTGCAGTACTGAGAACGGCCACTACACGGTGTATGGAGCTGTGAGGAGCTGCAGTACTGAGAATGGCCACTACACGGTGTATGGAGCTGTGAGGAGCTGCAGTACTGAGAGCGGCCACTACACGCTGTATGGAGCTGTGAGGAGCTACAGTACTGAGAACAGCCACTACACGATGTATGGAGCTGTGAGGAGCTGTAGTACTGAGAACGGCCACTACACGGTGTATGGAGCTGTGAGGAGCTGCCACTACATGGTGTATGGAGCTGTGAGGAGCTGCAGTACTGAGAACAGCCACTACATGGTGTATGGAGCTGTGAGGAGCTGCCACTACATGGTGTATGGAGCTGTGAGGAGCTGCAGTACTGAGAACAGCCACTACATGGTGTATGGAGCTGTGAGGAGCTGCAGTACTGAGAACGGCCACTACACAGTGTACAGAGCTGTGAGGAGCTGTAGTACTGAGAATGGCCACTACACGGTGTATGGAGCTGTGAGGAGCTGCAGTACTGAGAACTGCCACTACACGGTGTATGGAGCTGTGAGGAGCTACAGTACTGAGAACGGCCACTACACGGTGTATGGAGCTGTGAGGAGCTGTAGTACTGAGAATGGCCACTACACGGTGTATGGAGCTGTGAGGAGCTGCAGTACTGAGAACGGCCACTACACGGTGTATGGAGCTGTGAGGAGCTGCAGTACTGAGAGCGGCCACTACATGGTGTACGGAGCTGTGAGGAGCTGCAGTACTGAGAACGGCCACTACACGGTGTATGGAGCTGTGAGGAGCTGCAGTACTGAGAACGGCCACTACACGGTGTATGGAGCTGTGAGGAGCTGCAGTACTGAGAACGGCCACTACACGGTGTATGGAGCTGTGAGGAGCTGCAGTACTGAGAACGGCCACTACACGGTGTATGGAGCTGTGAGGAGCTGCAGTACTGAGAACGGCCACTACACGGTGTATGGAGCTGTGAGGAGCTGCAGTACTGAGAACGTCCACTACACGGTGTATAGAGCTGTGAGGAGCTGCAGTACTGAGAACGGCCATTACATGGTGTATGGAGCTGTGAGGAGCTGCAGTACTGAGAATGGCCACTACATGGTATACGGAGCTGTGAGGCGCTGCAGTACTGAGAACGACCACTACATGGTGTATGGAGCTGTGAGGAGCTGCAGTACTGAGAACGGACACTACATGGTGTATGGAGCTTTGAGGAGCTGCAGTATTGAGAACGGCCACTACACGGTGTATGGAGCTGTGAGGAGCTGCAGTACTGAGAACGGCCACTACACGGTGTATGGAGCTGTGAGGAGCTGCAGTACTGAGAACGGCCACTACACGGTGTATGGAGCTGGGAGGAGCTGCAGTACTGAGAACGGCCACTGCACGGTGCATGGAGCTGTGAGGAGCTGCTGTACTGAGAACGGCCACTACTCGGTGTATGGAGCTGGGAGGAGCTGCAGTACTGAGAACGGCCACTACATGGTGTATGGAGCTGTGAGGAGCTGCAGTACTGAGAACGGCCACTACACGGTGTATGGAGCTGTGAGGAGCTGCAGTACTGAGAACTGCCACTACACGGTGTATGGAGCTGTGAGGAGCTGCAGTACTGAGAATGGCCACTACACGGTGTATGGAGCTGTGAGGAGCTGCAGTACTGAGAACGGCCACTACACGGTGTATGGAGCTGTGAGGAGCTGTAGTACTGAGAATGGCCACTACACGGTGTATGGAGTTGTGAGGAGCTGCAGTACTGAGAACTGCCATTACACGGTGTATGAAGCTGTGAGGAGCTACAGTAATGAGAACGGCCACTACACGGTGTATGGAGCTGTGAGGAGCTGCAGGACTGAGAATGGCCACTACACGGTGTATGGAGCTGTGAGGAGCTGCAGTACTGAGAACGGCCACTACACGGTGTATGGAGCTGTGAGGAGCTGCAGTACTGAGAACGGCCACTACACGGTGTATGGAGCTGTGAGGAGCTGCAGTACTGAGAACGGCCACTACACGGTGTATGGAGCTGTAAGGAGCTGCAGTACTGAGAACGACTACTACACGATGTATGGAGCTGTGAGGAGCTGCAGTACTGAGAACGGACACTACATGGTGTATGGAGCTGTGGGGAGCTGCAGTACTGAGAACGGACACTACACGGTGTATGGAGCTGTGAGGATCTGCAGTACTGAGAACGGCCACTACACGATGTATGGAGCTGTGAGGAGCTGCAGTACTGAGAATGGCCACTACACGGTGTATGGAGCTGTGGGGAGCTGCAGTACTGAGAACGGACACTACATGGTGTATGGAGCTTTGAGGAGCTGCAGTATTGAGAATGGCCACTTCACGGTGTATGGAGCTGTGAGGAGCTGCAGTACTGAGAACGGCCACTACACGATGTATGGAGCTGTGAGGAGCTGCAGTACTGAGAACGGCCACTACACGGTGTATGGAGCTGTGAGGAGCTGCAGTACTGAGAACGGCCACTACACGGTGTATGGAGCTGTGAGGAGCAGCAGTACTGAGAATGGCCACTACACGGTGTATGGAGCTGGGAGGAGCTGCAGTACTGAGAACGGCCACTACATGGTGTATGGGGCTGTGAGGAGCTGCAGTACTGAGAACGGCCACTACACGGTGTATGGAGCTGTGAGGAGCTGCAGTACTGAGAACGGCCACTACACGGTGTATGGAGCTGTGAGGAGCTGTAGTACTGAGAATGGCCACTACACGGTGTATGGAGCTGTGAGGAGCTACAGTACTGAGAATGGCCACTACATGGTGTATGGAGCTGTGAGGAGCTGCAGTACTGAGAATGGCCACTACACGGTGTATGGAGCTGTGAGGAGCTGCAGTATTGAGAATGGCCACTACACGGTGTATGGAGCTGTGAGGAGCTGCTGTACTGAGAATGGCCACTACACGGTGTATGGAGCTGTGAGGAGCTGCAGTACTGAGAACGGCCACTACATGGTGTATGGAGCTTTGAGGAGCTGCAGTATTGAGAACGGCCACTACACGGTGTATGGAGCTGTGAGGAGCTGCAGTACTGAGAATAACCACTACACAGTGTATGGAGCTGTGAGGAGCTACAGTACTGAGAATGGCCACTACACGGTGTATGGAGCTGTGAGGAGCTGCAGTACTGAGAATGGCCACTACATGGTGTATGGAGCTGTGAGGAGCTGCAGTACTGAGAACGGCCACTACACGGTGTATGGAGCTGTGAGGAGCTGCAGTACTGAGAACGGCCACTACACGGTGTATGGAGCTGTGAGGAACTGCAGTACTGAGAACGGCCACTACACGGTGTATGGAACTGTGAGGAGCTGCAGTACTGAGAACGGCCACTACACGGTGTATGGAACTGTGAGGAGCTGCAGTACTGAGAACGGCCACTACACGGTGTATGGAGCTGTGAGGAGCTGCAGTATTGAGAATGGCCACTACACGGTGTATGGAGCTGTGAGAAGCTGCAGTACTGAGAATGCCCACTACATGGTGTATGGAACTGTGAGGAGCTGCAGTACTGAGAACGGCCACTACACGGTGTATGGAGCTGAGAAGCTGCAGTACTGAGAACGGTCACTACATGGTGTATGGAGCTGTGAGGAGCTGCAGCACTGAGAACAACCACTACACGGTGTATGGAGCTGTGAGGAGCTGCAGTACTGAGAACGGCCACTACACGGTGTATGGAGCTGTGAGGAGCTGCAGTACTGAGAACGACCACTACACAATGTATGGAGCTGTGAGGAGCTGCAGTACTGAGAACGGCCACTACATGGTGTATGGAGCTGTGAGGAGCTGCAGTACTGAGAACGGCCACTACACGATGTATGGAGCTGTGAGGAGCTGCAGTACTGAGAATGGCCACTACACGGTGTACGGAGCTGTGAGGAGCTGCAGTACTGAGAATGGCCACTACACGGTGTAAAGAGCTGTGAGGAGCTGCAGTACTGAGAACGGCCACTACACGGTGTATGGAGCTGTGAGGAGCTGCAGTACTGAGAACGGCCACTACACGGTGTATGGAGCTGTGAGGAGCTGCATTACTGAGAACGGCCACTACACAGTGTATGGAGCTGTGAGGAGCTGCAGTACTGAGAATGGCCACTACACGGTGTACAGAGCTGTGAGGAGCTGCAGTACTGAGAACGGCCACTACACGGTGTATGGAGCTGTGAGGAGCTGCAGTACTGAGAACGGCCACTACACGGTGTATGGAGCTGTGAGGAGCTGCAGTACTGAGAATGGCCACTACACGGTGTATGGAGCTGTGAGGAGCTGCATTACTGAGAACGGCCACTACACGGTGTATGGAGCTGTGAGGAGCTGCAGTACTGAGAACGGCCACTACACGGTGTATGGAGCTGGGAGGAGCTGCAGTACTGAGAACGGCCACTACACGGTGTATGGAGCTGTGAGGAGCTGCAGTACTGAGAACGGCCACTACACGGTGTATGGAGCTGTGAGGAGCTGCAGTACTGAGAACGGCTACTACATGGTGTATGGAGCTGTGAGGAGCTGCAGTACTGAGAACGGCCACTACACGGTGTATGGAGCTGTGAGGAGCTGCAGTACTGAGAATGGCCACTACACGGTGTATGGAGCTGTGAGGAGCTGCATTACTGAGAACGGCCACTACACGGTGTATGGAGCTGTGAGGAGCTGCATTACTGAGAGCGGCCACTACACGGTGTATGGAGCTGTGAGGAGCTGCAGTACTGAGAACGGCCACTACACGGTGTATGGCGCTGTGCTTTACCAGCTCTGTTCACTCCAGTGCTGGTGTTAATGGTTGTGGTTAAGGTTGTCGGATTCAGACCTATCTTTATAATGTCATCAATGCATAATTCCTGGACAGCCCCTCTAATATTGAAGCCTGTCAGGGAATCGGGTGGTCTACATCCCATCCCCCAGCCTTGGCATGTGAGACATAAGATCCTAATGCATATTTGTAACTCGCCTGTAGATGAACACCGGGACGATGAAATCAGAGGTTTCCACTCTTTTCTCCGCTCGGACGATTCTGTCAACAAGTCCAAATCCTTTACTCCACTCAACCGCATTACCGAGAGGCAGCAAATTCCCTGAAAATCAGAAAAGCCGCAATAAAAATAACCAACAGCAGCGGAGGGGTGAGAACTAGTGATGAGCGGGCGATAGGTGCTCGGTACTGGAATTGAGCAGGTCGGACGCTTGGATGAGCGCAACAGAATCGAGTGCAACAGAAGTCAATGGGAAATGCAAGAATTTTTCAAAAAGATCTTCTAGATAGATGCTCCCCATTGACTTTCATTATGCTTGGCCCCCAAGTTGCGCCTATCCAAGTGTCCAACCTGCTCCATTCAAGTACCGATCACCTGAGTATGGTAGTTCCCGCTCATCACAAACGATAACCTGACCACGGACCCCCTGTGTGCTGTGTACCGGAGGGTGCCCCACAGTAAAAGTGATGATGGGAGTATGAGTGGATGATGGGTGAATGAGTAGATGATGAGTGGATGATGGGTGAATGAGTAGATGATGAGTGGATGATGGGTGAATGAGTAGATGATGAGTGGATGATGGATGATGGGAGTGTGAGTGGATGATGGGTGAATGAGTAGATGATGAGTGGATGATGGGTGAATGAGTAGATGATGAGTGGATGATGGGTGTGTGAGTGGATGATGGGTGTATGAGTGGTTGTTCATCAGTATTTTCCACACATCTCACCACACGCGAGACTGTCCAGTTCTTATTACAATGACCAGATGACAATAGTGTTTGTGACCGGTCTTCTTGTGGACGGACGCAGCATTCTCCACCTAATATGACACCCAGTGGTGGGGACATGACAGGGTTTCCTCACACCATCCAGCATCATGGCTGCTCACACTTACCCAGCTGAGCAAATATCTCCCCGGACTCGTAGCTCCCCAGTTTGGCGTATCCTCGGTTGTCCACCAGGGTGATGTGACTGGTGAGCGGGTAGGTTAGTCTGTTCATGGTGCAGCCCTCATTGCTGGCCGCAGACTCTGCACAGTTCTTGTAGTCACCATCTTCCCAGACGTACAGGCAGCTGTTGATGAAGGACGACTTTCCGTGACCCAAGAGGCCGAAGAGCTGAATGAGGACCCTGTGGAACCCCTGCCGGCCGTTCTCCCCAGGGTGCAGGGTGAAGCTTTTTATTTTGCTCCTTAGTTTGTCCATATCCATGGCTGCCTCCAGTGTCGGTGTTTTCTCAAGGAGTAAAGTCCTCATACTGAGGTTTATTAGAGAAGTTACTGATTATACGGCAGCGGGAATATCCCTGGGGTCATATCAGCAGGAACTTACATGGCAGCGGGAATATCCCCTACGAGGCGCTGGGGTCATATCAGCAGGAACTGTCACTAACTCCTTTGGTCACTTGGGCTGCATATGATGACATGGCCTCTCCAGCTCACCAGCGCCAACACAGGTTATATAAAGCCACACACAGCGGCAGACGTGAGCAAAGGAATCTGACTAATGAGTTCACCCTAAATGTTACAACCAATTCCATCTCAGTCCAACCTGAATCTTTTGCAAAATGTCTCCAAACTGCCACTTTACTGTATGAGATGGGAAGTGTCACCTTCCTGCCATCCATGCCCCCACCGAGGCTCCAAACCTGGCCATCAGATCTCTCCGCTCCTCTGGTGTCTTTTTCGAGTGTGGCCTCCTCTTTGGAGTCTTCAGTCTTCATAGACGAGGCGTTATGTGATACATGATGTTACAACAGACCAACACACCAGAATGGAGGAAGACCAAGGTCTAGTCAGCCCCTCCGGCAGCGATCATCCATGTGACCCGACGAATAATTACAGAAGCCACGCAAGGTCCGGTCAGTGAAGACTGGAGCTTCAGAAATTGGATGTCTTCACTCCTGAAGAAAAGACACCGGAGCTGCGGGGAGACATCAATGAGCTGGAAGGGAATATGTCCGATGCAAATCAAACTTCTTCTGTAAATTCAAGAAACTACCAAATTCAAATTCCTGCAGATTCACTAATCACTACATAAGGGAATGAGCTCTTAGGTCCCGATGAGAGAAGCTGCGGGAACCAGCCTATGCAGTTGTTCCGCACCCATGCCAGCAGCCGGGCTGCTCGGATCTGGATCCGCGATGGCTTGAGGGGTCTCAAATGAAGGGGGAATTTACAGGGGATTGTGTTAGAGTTTGTGGTGCCACCCGTGGTATGTGGTAATTTGGAGTACCACCGCTGTAGTTGGGAGTACCCAGGGTGATGGAATGGGTCAGCCAGGTGTTAGAACCCTCCACGGGTAGGGGGGATTCCCCCGGACTCAGTGATAGTGTTCGGGGAGTGCCGTGGGGAGTGAAAGGGGTTACTTTCGTACTCACTCAGTCTATTAAGCTGACACCGACAACTGGATAAACCAAAGTTCTGGACACCGCTGCCGTTGAGGGGAGCATGTTTGGGTTCCGTCCCCAATGGTGCTGCCTGGTGATCTGTGACCTTCCTCCTGGCACTAAGTTACTTCTCTGTTGGTTCTGGTTGTATGGAACTTGACGGGTCCCGCTTCCCACTATGGCTAAGTGTGGGAGCATGCTCTCAGGGTTCTCACTTGGGATTTTCTGGACCGTTTTAGTGGAAATCCTATCCCCCTCGTTGCGCTAGTACCCCAATTTTGGAGTGGGTGGAGAGCGGATCTTGAAGGATCCGTTCTCGTCGGGTAAATTGTCAGGTTGCCTGAAGCTACTCCCTGACCTAGGGTCCACGTACCCCGTCGTGACTTGGTCCCAGCCCGGTGATGGTGCAAGGCCGCTGGCTGTCCTCCTCGACAGTTCCGTGCCCCTTGCCACGATCCCCTGCGACTGGAGGTCTAGCTCCTCTAGGCCCAGACCACCGTCTGCCACCTAGATAGCTTCCTAGGAGCCCGGCTCCTGACCTCCTCTGTCCTTCACTTCCAACACACTTCTCCCTATTCCTGACACTCCTGACCTCCCCTTACCAACCCCCAAGTGGGCAACCCTATTCCACTAAAGGCCGTCCACTGGTGTGTCTAGTGGGTGTGGTGCAGAGTGTACCTAGGATTTTGATTAGCTGATGTATGCAACACCATGTAGTTGGGGACCCATAACCAACAAGGAGGTGGATATTGCATGGGAGGGCAGATTGTGCAATACCCTGTGATGACCTGATAGTCCAGGGGCGTCACACAGTGATTAATAATATGGAACCAAGGGGGGTAGAGAAGTAAAAAGAAAAAAACGTCACCTATGTATGCTGCTCCATAATGCTTCAGCGTCCCCGGCGGTCCCCTGAGCTTCTTCCTCCAGCACTGGGCATCCCACAAGCTTCCTCCTCCAGTACCGGCTGTCCCACGAGCTTCCTCTTCCAGCACTGTCCGTCCCATGAGTTTCCTCTTCCAGCACTGGCCATCCCACGAGTACCCTCCTCCAGCACTGGCCGTCCCACAAGCTTCCTTCTCAGGCACCAGATGTCCCCAGAGCTTCCTCTTCCGGCACCGGCCATCCCCCGAGCTTACTCCTCCAGCACTAGCCGTCCCACGAGCTTACTCCTCCAGCACTAGCCGTCCCATGAGCTTACTCCTCCAGCACTAGCCATCCCACGAGCTTACTCCTCCAGCACTAGCCGTCCCACGAGCTTACTCCTCCAGCACTAGCCGTCCCATGAGCTTACTCCTCCAGCACTAGCCGTCCCACGAGCTTACTCCTCCAGCACTAGCCGTCCCACGAGCTTACTCCTCCAGCACTAGCCGTCCCACGAGCTTACTCCTCCAGAACTAGCCGTCCCACGAGCTTACTCCTCCAGCACTAGCCGTCCCACGAGCTTACTCCTCCAGAACTAGCCGTCCCACGAGCTTACTCCTCCAGCACTAGCCGTCCCACGAGCTTACTCCTCCAGCACTAGCCGTGCCACGAGCTTACTCCTCCAGAACTAGCCGTCCCACGAGCTTACTCCTCCAGCACTAGCCGTCCCACGAGCTTACTCCTCCAGCACTAGCCGTCCCACGAGCTTACTCCTCCAGCACTAGCCGTCCCACGAGCTTACTCCTCCAATACCAGATGACACTGAATACTGCAGCCAAACAACTAACAATGATAGGCTGAAGCCTTACAAAAACCAGGATAATTGTGGTATACTCCGTGCTGCTGTACAAAGAAACACTCCGAATAATAAAAGCAATGTGGATGGTTTATTCTACACGTTTCGAAGAGATATCCCCTCTTCTTCCACAGGAAAATCCACTGAAGCCTTGACATCCACTGTTTTTATCTTTACTTTGCACCATGTTGCACTTATTAAGGAACAGTTATAAAGTCCTTGACAACTTCTTTAACTCTGACTTCTTTATTAGGGTTATAGAATATGCAAATTGTCTCTTCCGTGAGGAATTAGACAAACTCTAGTGCCACCTATTAGAAGTAGCAATCCTAAACGTCATAAACGAGCCTTTACCGAGCCTTGTCATATGACTTAAGCTGGGTTCACACATAGCGATAGCGACAACGACGTCGCTGTTACGTCACCATTTTCTGTGACGTAACAGCGACCTCGTAAGTCGCTGTTATGATCGCTGCTTAGCTGTCAAACACAGCAGACATAGCGATCATAACGTCGCTACATGTGCAGAGAGCAGGGAGCCGCGCACACTGCTTAGCGCTGGCTCCTTGCTCTCCTAGCTACAGTACACATAGGGTTAATTACCCGATGTGTACTGCAGCTACATGTGCAGGGAGCAGGGAGCCGGCACTGGCAGCGAGAGCGGCGGACGCTGGTAACGAAGGTAAATATCGGGTAACCAGGGAAAGGTCTTCCCTTGGTTACCCGATGTTTACCTTGGCTACAGCTTACCGCAGCTGCCAGACGCTGGCTCCTGCTCCCTGCTCGCTTCATTTCGTCGCTCTCTCGCTGTCACACACAGCGATCTGTGCGTCACAGCGGGAGAGCAACGACCAAAAAATGAAGCTGGATATTCAGCAACGATCGGCGACCTCACAGCAGGGGCCAGGTCGTTGCTGGATGTCACACACAGCAACGGGACGTCGCTGCAACGTCACAGAAAATGGTTGCCCCTTATCAGTACAAAGCATGAGATCTGGCTCTATGAGAGGCTAGCATGGAATGTAAGGGGTAACGTTGGAGAGTATCACACCAATCTGTTACGGTCGCCGAGGGGAGGTGAGTATCCGGGGGCAGACCCACTGAGCTATGCACCGGACTCCCCTGAAGGAGCAACCGTCAGCAAACCCCTATATAGGTGTCGCGGGCGGAGGAGGGGACGCCGCGCTCTCTCTCTGCTCGGGTCCGGCTGCCGCGGCTGCTGCGGCCTGCTGCTGCTCGGTGGCTCGAGCGATGGGCCGGTTCCCGGGGACTCGAGCGGCGCTCCTCGCCCGTGAGTGAAAGGGGATTGAGTTTTGGGATAGTTTATTGTCCGTGACGCCTCCCACGGTTGTGCTGATTAAGTGGACACCACCGCTGCTCTGTCTGGGGAGCTCGGGAGTGATGGTACGGAGCAGCCAGTTGTTGATTTGCCCCTCCGTGGGTAGGGGTTTTGGTGATCCCGGGGCCCAGTGATGGGGTTGGTATGGTGAACAGGCGGGTATGGGGCCTGTGGAGGTGCAGGGGCGCAGGGGCAGCGCTGTGCCGCACGGCACGGAGGTACTCACTCAGCCAGTAAACACGACACAGTTCTCGGTAAACAAACGGCTGGTTGGACGGGTCCCTCGGACGGCTTACGGTGCTGCGGTTCCCTGCAGTTAGCGGTGACGGTCTCTTCCCTGCACCTATGTAAAGTTCTGTTGGTAGCGATGGGTTCCCACCGGTTACCCACTCCTCGGCTTCAAGCTGGGCCGAAGGAGCTCTACTCTTGCCCGCAGGCGCTGGCCCTGGGAAACTGGTGCCCTGGCGGTGGCGGTGTCTCCCCTTCACGGTCGGGCTGTTGCCTTCAATCGGGACTTGGTTGTTAGGAGACAGAGGTCCCCTTCACTGACGGATTTGGCAAATTATGGCGACTCCTAGCCTTGCCGGGATCCGAAAGGCCCCTGCCCCGGTGCTGACTGTTCTTCGTATACTGCTCCAGTACCGCCGGGTCACCACCCGTCCGCGGTCCTTCCAGCAACCTCCAAACAGTCCCCCTGCAGACGGTCACCGCCGTCTGCTGACCTTGCTGTCACAGTCCGGGGCACACACCCGGACCAACTTCAGGCTTTACTACTGTCACTTTTTACTCTTTCTCTCCAGCTCCTCTACCACTTCACTTCCTTCTACTTTCACTTCCCTAACTCTTCTGCTTGGTTCTCCCGCCTCCAGGGCTGTGAACTCCTCGGTGGGCGGAGCCAACCACCTGGCCCACCCCCTGGTGTGGACATCAGCCCCTGGAGGAAGGCAACAAGGATTTTTGTGTAGCTTGGTGTTCCTGCAGGGAATGTGGGGTGCGTGTGATGTTGTGACCTGTGACCCCTGGCTTGCCCAGGGCGTCACATTGGGATTGTGTGACACCCCAATAGAAGGCCTAAATGCACGGCAGCCAGGGACCTGAGTAGATAGTCTCTTATGGATGGGATTAGTTTCTTAAAGTCCACTGTGAGTGTGTGAGTGTGCTTGGTAGTGGCAGCACGGTGATGGTCATTTGGACTTGGCAGCACAGAAGAGATGGCTCTGACGTGGCAGCATGGAAGTAGTGGCTCTGATGTGGCAGCACAAAGGTAGTGGCTCTGATGTGGCAGCACAAAGGTAGTGGCTCTGATGTGGCAGCACAAAGGTAGTGGCTCTGATGTGGCAGCACAAAGGTAGTGGCTCTGATGTGGCAGCACAAAGGTAGTGGCTCTGATGTGGCAGCACAAAGGTAGTGGCTCTGATGTGGCAGCATGAAGGTAGTGCCTCTGACGTGGCAGCATGAAGGTAGTGGCTCTGATGTGGCAGCATGGAGGTGGTAACTCTGACATGGCAGCAGAGAGGTAGTAGCTCTGATGTGGCAGCATGGAGGTGGTGGTAGAGAGCAGGCTCTTGGACGAGACAGAGGTTAGACACACAAGACTGGTACTAGGACTAGACACAGTAACATACAGGGACCCAAGAACTAGCAAAGCACCATAAGCAACGTTGCTCGGGCGCCTCCTGTCTGGAGAGGTGGATTTCAATACCTTTAAGGCAACAGGTGACCTCAGGGACAACTTCCAGGTAATGGGACACCAGCCCTTTAAGAAAGGGTGTGTGGCCGTTCACACACCTTACGAGCACTCACAAAAGTAGTGCATTCAGCTTGGAAGCAGGACAAGGCCGCAGCAGACCCCGGAGCAGAAGAGGAATGAATGGGGTTGCGGGGCAGGACATCTCCACCGCAGCCTGGGGGCTAGGGCAAGCAGGAATACCACGCTTTGACCAGGCAGATGAGAGGGAGGGCGCCTCTGCCAAGGCCTTGGAGCTGGGATGCATGGGGTTACCACGCTGTGACCGGGACCGGGCGTATCACAATCTGGCATGCCAGGAATGAGGGGACTTAACATCAGCAATTAGTTTTCAACTCCTAACAGCTGAATGGAAAATGGAACGCTACGGGTTTTGGAAAATGGCGCAAAACGTGCGCCACGTTTTTTGGACAAGCTTGTGATTTTTTTTTAACCCCTTAGATACAAGTAAACCTATACATGTTTGGTGTCTACAAACTCGCACCGACCTGAGGCATCACATAGATACCTCAGTTTTACCATATAGTGAACACGGTGAATAAAATATCCCAAAAACTATTGTATGATCCCACTTTTTTTGCAATTTTTCCGCACTTGGAATTTTTTTGCCGTTTTCCAGTACACTATATGGTAAAACTTATGGTTTAATTTAAAAGTACAACTCGTCCCGCAAAAAACAAGCCCTCATATGGCAAGATTGATGGAAAAATAAAAAAGTTACGCCTCTCGGAAGAAGGGGAGCAAAAAACAAAAACGCAAAAACGGAAAGTGCCCGGGGGCTGAAGGGGTTAAACAAAATTTGACCGGTGCAAAAGTATGGGCACCCTTATCAATTTCTTGATTTGAACACTCCTAGCTACTTTTTACTGACTTACTAAAGCAGTAAATTGGTTTTGTAACCTCATTGAGCTTTGCACTTCATAGGCAGGTGTATCCAATCATGAGAAAAGGTATTTAAGGTGGCCACTTGCAAGTTGTTCTCCTATTTGAATCTCCTATGAAGAGTGGCATCATGGGCTCCTCAAAACAACTCTCAAATGATCTGAAAACAAAGATTATTCAGTATAGTTGTTCAGGGGAAGGTACAAAAAGTTGTCTCAGAGATTTAAACTGTTTCCACTGTGAGGAACATAGTAAGGAAATGGAAGAACACAGGTACAGTTCTTGTTAAGCACAGAAGTGGCAGGCCAAGAAAAATATCAGAAAGGCAGAGAAGAAGAATGGTGAGAACAGTCAAGGACAATCCACAGACCACCTCCAAAGACCTGCAGCATCATCTTGCTGCAGATGGTGTCAATGTGCATTGGTCAACAATACAGCACACGTTGCACAAGGAGATGCTGTATGGGAGAGTGATGCGAAAGAAGCCATTTCTGCAAGCACGCCACAAACAGAGTCGCCTGAGGTATGCAAAAGCACATCTGGACAAGCCAGTTACATTTTGGAAGAAGGTCCTGTGGACTGATGAAACTAAGATTGAGTTGTTTGGTCATACAAAAAGGCGTTATGCATGGAGGCAAAAAAACACGGCATTCCAAGAAAAGCTCTTGCTACCCACAGTAAAATTTGGTGGAGGTTCCATCATGCTTTGGGGCTGTGTGGCCAATGCCGGCACCGGGAATCTTGTTGAAGTTGAGGGTCGCATGGATTCAACTCAGTATCAGCAGATTCTTGACAATAATGTGCAACAATCAGTGACGAAGTTGAAGTCACGCAGGGGATGGATATTTCAGCAAGACAATGATCCAAAACACCGCTCCAAATCTACTCAGGCATTCATGCAGAGGAACAATTACAATGTTCTGGAATGGCCATCCCAGTCCCCAGACCTGAATATCATTGAAAATCTGTGGGATGATGTGAAGCGGCGGTCCATGCTCGGCGACCATCAAACTTAACTGAACTGGAATTGTTTTGTAAACAGGAATGGTCAAATCTACCTTCATCCAGGATCCAGGAACTCATTAAAAGCTACAGGAAGTGACTAGAGGCTGTGATTTCTGCAAAAGGAGGATCTACAGAATATTAATGTCACTTTTATGTTGAGGTGCCCATACTTTTGCACCGGTCAAATTTAGTTTAAATGCGGATTGCACATTTTCTGTTAGTACAATAAACCTCATTTCAATCCAGAAATATTCCTCAGTCCATCAGTTATTAGATATATGAAACTGAAATAGCAAAAACCCAAATTGTTATAAAGAAAAAAGGGTAACATTAATAGGGGTGCCAAAACTTTTTCATATGACTGTAGTGAGGGACGACTGAGCTAATGAAGGAATAGAAGAATCCAGGAGATCGATACAGAGAGATAGTGAGGGAAGACTGAGCTAATGAAGGAATAGAAGAATCCAGGAGATCTATACACAGAGAGATAGTGAGGGAATACTGAGCTAATGAAGGAACAGAAGAATCCAGGAGATCTATACACAGAGAGATAGTGAGGGAATACTGAGCTAATGAAGGAACAGAAGAATCCAGGAGATCTATACACAGAGAGATAGTGAGGGAAGACTGAGCTAATGAAGGAATAGAAGAATCCATGGGATCTAAACACAGAGAGATAGTGAGGGAAGACTGATCTAATGAAGGAATAGAAGAATCCAGGAGATCTATACACAGAAAGATAGTGAGGAAGACTGAGCTAATGAAGGAAAAGAAGAATCCAGGAGATCTATACACAGAGAGATAGTGAGGGAAGACTGAGCTAATGAAGGATTAGAAGAATCCATGGGATCTATACACAGAGATAGTGAGGGAAGACTGAGCTAATGGAGGAATAGAAGAATCCAGGAGATCTATACACAGAGATAGTGAGGGAAGACTGAGCTAATGAAGGAATAGAAGAATCCAGGAGATCTATACACAGAAAGATAGTGAGGGAAGACTGAGCTAATGAAGGAATAGAAGAATCCAGGAGATCTATACACAGAGATAGTGAGGGAAGAAAGAATGAGCTAATGAAGGAACAGAAGAATCCAGGAGATCTATACACAGAGATAGTGAGGGAAGACTGAGCTAATGAAGAATAGAAGAATCCAGGAGATCTATATACAGAGAGATAGTGAGGGAAGACTGAGCTAATGAAGGAACAGAAGAATCCAGGAGATCTATACACAGAGAGATAGTGAGGGAAGACTGAGCTAATGAAGGAACAGAAGAATCCAGGAGATCTATACACAGAGAGATAGTGAGGGAAGACTGAGCTAATGAAGGAACAGAAGAATCCAGGAGATCTATACACAGATAGATAGTGAGGGAAGACTGAGCTAATGAAGGAATAGAAGAATCCAGGAGATCTATACACAGAGAGATAGTGAGGGAAGACTGATCTAATGAAGAAATAGAAGAATCCAGGAGATCTATATACAGAGAGATAGTGAGGGAAGACTGAGCTAATGAAGGAACAGAAGAATCCAGGAGATCTATACACAGAGAGATAGTGAGGGAAGACTGAGCTAATGAAGGAATAGAGGAATCCAGGAGATCTATACACAGAGATAGTGAGGGAAGACTGAGCTAATGAAGGAATAGAAGAATCCAGGACAGGAGATCTATACACAGAGAGATAGTGAGGGAAGACTGAGCTAATGAAGGAAGAGAAGAATCCAGGAGATCTATACACAGAGAGATAGTGAGGGAAGACTGAGCTAATGAAGGAATAGAAGAATCCAGGAGATCTATACACAGAGAGATAGTGAGGGAAGACTGAGCTAATGAAGGAACAGAAGAATCCAGGAGATCTATACACAGAGAGATAGTGAGAGAAGACTGAGCTAATGAAGGAACAGAAGAATCCAGGAGATCTATGCACAGAGATAGTGAGGGAAGACTGAGCTAATGAAGAATAGAAGAATCCAGAAGATCTATATACAGAGAGATAGTGAGGGAAGACCGCGCTAATGAAGGAATAGAAGAATCCATGGGATCTATACACAGAGAGATAGTGAGGGAAGACTGATCTAATGAAGGAATAGAAGAATCCAGGAGATCTATACACAGAGAGATAGTGAGGGAAGACTGACCTAATGAAGGAATAGAGGAATCCAGGAGATCTATACACAGAGAGATAGTGAGGGAAGACTGAGCTAATGAAGGAATAGAAGAATCCAGGAGATCTATATACAGAGAGGTAGTGAGGGAAGACTGAGCTAATGAAGGAATAGAAGAATCCAGGAGATCTATACACAGAGAGATAGTGAGGGAAGACTGAGCTAATGAAGAATAGAAGAATCCAGGAGATATATACACAGAGAGATAGTGAGGGAAGACTGAGCTAATGAAGGAATAGAAGAATCCAAGAGATCTATACACAGAGAGATAGTGAGGGAAGACTGAGCTAATGAAGGAATAGAAGAATCCAGGAGATCTATACACAGAGAGATAGTGAGGGAAGACTGAGCTAATGAAGGAATAGAAGAATCCAGGAGATATATACACAGAGAGATAGTGAGGGAATACTGAGCTAATGAAGGAATAGAAGAATCCAGGAGATCTATACACAGAGAGATAGTGAGGGAAGACTGAGGTAATGAAGGAATAGAAGAATCCAGGAGATCTATACACAGAGAGATAGCGAGGGAAGACTGAGCTAATGAAGGAGAAGAAGAATCCAGGGGATCTTTACACAGAGAGATAGTGAGGGAAGACTGAGCTAATGAAGGAATAGAAGAATCCAGGAGATATATACACAGAGAGATAGTGAGGGAAGACTGAGCTAATGAAGGAATAGAAGAATCCAGGGGATCTATACACAGAGAGATAGTGAGGGAAGACTGAGCTAATGAAGGAATAGAAGAATCCAGGAGATCTATACACAGAGAGATAGTGAGGGAAGACTGAGCTAATGAAGGAACAGAAGAATCCAGGAGATCTATACACAGAGAGATAGTGAGGGAAGACTGATCTAATGAAGGAATAGAAGAATCCAGGAGATCTATACACAGAGAGATAGTGAGGGAAGACTGAGCTAATGAAGGAATAGAAGAATCCAGGAGATCTATACACAGAGAGATAGTGAGGGAAGACTGAGCTAATGAAGGAATAGAAGAATCCAGGAGATCTATACACAGAGAGATAGTGAGGGAAGACTGATCTAATGAAGGAATAGAAGAATCCAGGAGATCTATACACAGAAAGATAGTGAGGAAGACTAAGCTAATGAAGGAAAAGAAGAATCCAGGACAGGAGATCTATATGCAGAGAGATAGTGAGGGAAGAAAGAATGAGCTAATGAAGGAACAGAAGAATCCAGGAGATCTATACACAGAGAGATAGTGAGGGAAGACTGAGCTAATGAAGGAACAGAAAAATCCAGGAGATCTATACACAGAGAGATAGTGAGGGAAGACTGAGCTAATGAAGGAACAGAAGAATCCAGGAGATCTATACACAGAGAGATAGTGAGGGAAGACTGAGCTAATGAAGGAATAGAAGAATCCAGGAGATCTATACACAGAGAGATAGTGAGGGAAGACTGAGCTAATGAAGGAACAGAAGAATCCAGGAGATCTATACACAGAGAGATAGTGAGGGAAGACTGAGCTAATGAAGGAACAGAAGAATCCAGGAGATCTATACACAGAGAGATAGTGAGGGAAGACTGAGCTAATGAAGGAATAGAAGAATCCAGGAGATCTATACACAGAGAGATAGTGAGGGAAGACTGATCTAATGAAGGAATAGAAGAATCCAGGAGATCTATACACAGAAAGATAGTGAGGAAGACTGAGCTAATGAAGGAAAAGAAGAATCCAGGACAGGAGATCTATATGCAGAGAGATAGTGAGGGAAGAAAGAATGAGCTAATGAAGGAACAGAAGAATCCAGGAGATCTATACACAGAGAGATAGTGAGGGAAGACTGAGCTAATGAAGGAACAGAAGAATCCAGGAGATCTATACACAGAGAGATAGTGAGGGAAGACTGAGCTAATGAAGGAACAGAAGAATCCAGGAGATCTATACACAGAGAGATAGTGAGGGAAGACTGAGCTAATGAAGGAACAGAAGAATCCAGGAGATCTATACACAGAGAGATAGTGAGGGAAGACTGAGCTAATGAAGGAACAGAAGAATCCAGGAGATCTATACACAGAGAGATAGTGAGGGAAGACTGAGCTAATGAAGGAACAGAAGAATCCAGGAGATCTATACACAGAGAGATAGTGAGGGAAGACTGAGCTAATGAAGGAATAGAAGAATCCATGGGATCTAAACACAGAGAGATAGTGAGGGAAGACTGATCTAATGAAGGAATAGAAGAATCCAGGAGATCTATACACAGAAAGATAGTGAGGAAGACTGAGCTAATGAAGGAAAAGAAGAATCCAGGACAGGAGATCTATATGCAGAGAGATAGTGAGGGAAGAAAGAATGAGCTAATGAAGGAACAGAAGAATCCAGGAGATCTATACACAGAGATAGTGAGGGAAGACTGAGCTAATGAAGGAACAGAAGAATCCAGGAGATCTATACACAGAGATAGTGAGGGAAGACTGAGCTAATGAAGAATAGAAGAATCCAGATCTATATACAGACATAGTGAGGGAAGACTGAGCTAATGAAGGAACAGAAGAATCCAGGAGATCTATACACAGAGAGATAGTGAGGGAAGACTGAGCTAATGAAGGAACAGAAGAATCCAGGAGATCTATACACAGAGATAGTGAGGGAAGACTGAGCTAATGAAGGAATAGAAGAATCCAGGACAGGAGATCTATATGCAGAGAGATAGTGAGGGAAGAAAGAATGAGCTAATGAAGGAACAGAAGAATCCAGGAGATCTATACACAGAGATAGTGAGGGAAGACTGAGCTAATGAAGAATAGAAGAATCCAGGAGATCTATATACAGAGAGATAGTGAGGGAAGACTGACCTAATGAAGGAATAGAGGAATCCAGGAGATCTATACACAGAGAGATAGTGAGGGAAGACTGAGCTAATGAAGGAACAGAAGAATCCAGGAGATCTATACACAGAGATAGTGAGGGAAGACTGAGCTAATGAAGGAATAGAAGAATCCAGGACAGGAGATCTATATGCAGAGAGATAGTGAGGGAAGAAAGAATGAGCTAATGAAGGAACAGAAGAATTCAGGAGATCTATACACAGAGATAGTGAGGGAAGACTGAGCTAATGAAGAATAGAAGAATCCAGGAGATCTATATACAGACATAGTGAGGGAAGACTGAGCTAATGAAGGAACAGAAGAATCCAGGAGATCTATACACAGAGAGATAGTGAGGGAAGACTGAGCTAATGAAGGAACAGAAGAATCCAGGAGATCTATACACAGAGATAGTGAGGGAAGACTGAGCTAATGAAGAATAGAAGAATCCAGGAGATCTATACACAGAGCGGTAGTGAGGGAAGACTGAGGTAATGAAGGAATAGAAGAATCCAGGAGATCTATACACAGA
The DNA here is from genome assembly GCF_048569485.1 of Anomaloglossus baeobatrachus. Lineage (NCBI taxonomy): Eukaryota > Metazoa > Chordata > Amphibia > Anura > Aromobatidae > Anomaloglossus > Anomaloglossus baeobatrachus. The sequence continues at coordinate 306,535,454 of NC_134359.1, read as the reverse complement.
GAGATAGTGAGGGAAGACTGACCTAATGAAGGAATAGAGGAATCCAGGAGATCTATACACAGAGAGATAGTGAGGGAAGACTGAGCTAATGAAGGAATAGAAGAATCCAGGAGATCTATACACAGAGAGATAGTGAGGGAAGACTGAGCTAATGAAGGAATAGAAGAATCCAGGAGATCTATACACAGAGAGATAGTGAGGGAAGACTGAGCTAATGAAGGAATAGAAGAATCCAGGAGATATATACACAGAGAGATAGTGAGGGAAGACTGCGCTAATGAAGGAATAGAAGAATCCATGGGATCTATACACAGAGAGATAGTGAGGGAAGACTGATCTAATGAAGGAATAGAAGAATCCAGGAGATCTATACACAGAGAGATAGTGAGGGAAGACTGACCTAATGAAGGAATAGAGGAATCCAGGAGATCTATACACAGAGAGATAGTGAGGGAAGACTGAGCTAATGAAGGAATAGAAGAATCCAGGAGATCTATATACAGAGAGGTAGTGAGGGAATACTGAGCTAATGAAGGAATAGAAGAATCCAGGAGATCTATACACAGAGAGATAGTGAGGGAAGACTGAGCTAATGAAGGAATAGAAGAATCCAGGAGATCTATATACAGAGAGGTAGTGAGGGAAGACTGAGCTAATGAAGGAATAGAAGAATCCAGGAGATCTATACACAGAGAGATAGTGAGGGAAGACTGAGCTAATGAAGGAATAGAAGAATCCAGGAGATATATACACAGAGAGATAGTGAGGGAAGACTGAGCTAATGAAGGAATAGAAGAATCCAGGAGATCTATACACAGAGAGATAGTGAGGGAAGACTGAGCTAATGAAGGAATAGAAGAATCCAGGAGATCTATACACAGAGAGATAGTGAGGGAAGACTGAGCTAATGAAGGAATAGAAGAATCCAGGGGATCTATACACAGAGACATAGTGAGGGAATACTGAGCTAATGAAGGAATAGAAGAATCCAGGAGATCTATACACAGAGAGATAGTGAGGGAAGACTGAGCTAATGAAGGAATAGAAGAATCCAGGAGATCTATACACAGAGAGATAGTGAGGGAAGACTGAGCTAATGAAGGAATAGAAGAATCCAGGAGATCTATACACAGAGAGATAGTGAGGGAAGACTGAGCTAATGAAGGAATAGAAGAATCCAGGAGATCTATACACAGAGAGATAGTGAGGGAAGACTGAGCTAATGAAGGAATAGAAGAATCCAGGGGATCTATACACAGAGAGATAGTGAGGGAATACTGAGCTAATGAAGGAATAGAAGAATCCAGGAGATCTATACACAGAGAGATAGTGAGGGAAGACTGAGCTAATGAAGGAATAGAAGAATCCAGGAGATCTATACACAGAGAGATAGTGAGGGAAGACTGAGCTAATGAAGGAATAGAAGAATCCAGGAGATCTATACACAGAGAGATAGTGAGGGAAGACTGAGCTAATGAAGGAATAGAAGAATCCATGGGATCTAAACATAGAGAGATAGTGAGGGAAGACTGAGCTAATGAAGGAACAGAGGAATCCAGGAGATCTATACACAGAGAGATAGTGAGGGAAGACTGAGCTAATGAGGGAATAGAAGATTTCAGGAGATCTATACACAGAGAGATAGTGAGGGAAGACTGAGCTAATGAAGGAACAGAGGAATCCAGGAGATCTATACACAGAGATAGTGAGGGAAGACTAAGCTAATGAAGGAATAGAAGAATCCAGGAGATCTATACACAGAGAGATAGTGAGGAAAGACTGATCTAATGAAGGAACAGAAGAATCCAGGAGATCTATACACAGAAAGATAGTGAGGGAAGACTGAGCTAATGAAGGAATAGAAGAATCCAGGAGATCTATACACAGAGAGATAGTGAGGGAAGACTGAGCTAATGAAGGAACAGAGGAATCCAGGAGATCTATACACAGAGATAGTGAGGGAAGACTGAGCTAATGAAGGAATAGAAGAATCCAGGAGATCTATACACAGAGAGATAGTGAGGAAAGACTGATCTAATGAAGGAACAGAAGAATCCAGGAGATCTATACACAGAGAGATAGTGAGGGAAGACTGAGCTAATGAAGGAATAGAAGAATCCAGAAGATCTATACACAGAGAGATAGTGAGGGAAGACTGAGCTAATGAAGTAATAGAAGAATCCAGGAGATCTATACACAGAGAGATAGTGAGGGAAGACTGAGCTAATGAAGGAATAGAAGAATCCAGGAGATCTATACACAGAGAGATAGTGAGGGAAGACTGAGCTAATGAAGGAATAGAAGAATCCAGGAGATCTATACACAGAGAGATAGTGAGGGAAGACTGAGCTAATGAAGGAACAGAAGAATCCAGGGGATCTATACACAGAGAGATAGTGAGGGAAGACTGAGCTAATGAAGGAATAGAAGAATCCAGGAGATCTATACACAGAGAGATAGTGAGGGAAGACTGAGCTAATGAAGGAATAGAAGAATCCAGGAGATCTATACACAGAGAGATAGTGAGGGAAGACTGAGCTAATGAAGGAATAGAAGAATCCAGGAGATCTATACACAGAGAGATAGTGAGGGAAGACTGAGCTAATGAAGGAATAGAAGAATCCAGGAGATCTTTACACAGAGATAGTGAGGGAAGACTGAGCTAATGAAGGAACAGAGGAATCCAGGAGATCTATACACATAGAGATAGTGAGGAAAGACTGATCTAATGAAGGAACAGAAGAATCCAGGGGATCTATACACAGAGAGATTGTGAGGGAAGACTGAGCTAATGAAGGAATAGAAGAATCCAGGAGATCTATACACAGAGAGATAGTGAGGGAAGACTGAGCTAATGAAGGAATAGAAGAATCCAGGAGATCTTTACACAGAGATAGTGAGGGAAGACTGAGCTAATGAAGGAACAGAGGAATCCAGGAGATCTATACACAGAGAGATAGTGAGGGAAGACTGAGCTAATGAAGGAATAGAAGAATCCAGGAGATCTATACACAGAGATAGTGAGGGAAGACTGATCTAATGAAGGAATAGAAGAATTCAGGAGATGTATACACAGAGAGATAGTGAGGGAAGACTGAGCTAATGAAGGAACAGAGGAATCCAGGAGATCTATACACAGAGATAGTGAGGGAAGACTAAGCTAATGAAGGAATAGAAGAATCAAGGAGATCTATACACAGAGAGATAGTGAGGAAAGACTGATCTAATGAAGGAACAGAAGAATCCAGGAGATCTATACACAGAAAGATAGTGAGGGAAGACTGAGCTAATGAAGGAATAGAAGAATCCAGGAGATCTATACACAGAGAGATAGTGAGGGAAGACTGAGCTAATGAAGGAACAGAGGAATCCAGGAGATCTATACACAGAGATAGTGAGGGAAGACTGAGCTAATGAAGGAATAGAAGAATCCAGGAGATCTATACACAGAGAGATAGTGAGGAAAGACTGATCTAATGAAGGAACAGAAGAATCCAGGAGATCTATACACAGAGAGATAGTGAGGGAAGACTGAGCTAATGAAGGAATAGAAGAATCCAGAAGATCTATACACAGAGAGATAGTGAGGGAAGACTGAGCTAATGAAGTAATAGAAGAATCCAGGAGATCTATACACAGAGAGATAGTGAGGGAAGACTGAGCTAATGAAGGAATAGAAGAATCCAGGAGATCTATACACAGAGAGATAGTGAGGGAAGACTGAGCTAATGAAGGAATAGAAGAATCCAGGAGATCTATACACAGAGAGATAGTGAGGGAAGACTGAGCTAATGAAGGAACAGAAGAATCCAGGGGATCTATACACAGAGAGATAGTGAGGGAAGACTGAGCTAATGAAGGAATAGAAGAATCCAGGAGATCTATACACAGAGAGATAGTGAGGGAAGACTGAGCTAATGAGGGAATAGAAGAATCCAGGAGATCTATACACAGAGAGATAGTGAGGGAAGACTGAGCTAATGAAGGAATAGAAGAATCCAGGGGATCTATACACAGAGAGATAGTGAGGGAAGACTGAGCTAATGAAGGAATAGAAGAATCCAGGAGATCTATAGACAGAGAGATAGTGAGGGAAGACTGAGCTAATGAAGGAATAGAAGAATCCAGGAGATCTATACACAGAGAGATAGTGAGGGAAGACTGAGCTAATGAAGGAATAGAAGAATCCAGGAGATCTATACACAGAGAGATAGTGAGGGAAGACTGAGCTAATGAGGAATAGAAGAATCCAGGAGATCTATACACAGAGAGATAGTGAGGGAAGACTGAGCTAATGAAGGAATAGAAGAATCCAGGGGATCTATACACAGAGAGATAGTGAGGGAAGACTGAGCTAATGAAGGAATAGAAGAATCCAGGAGATCTATACACAGAGAGATAGTGAGGGAAGACTGAGCTAATGAAGGAATAGAAGAATCCAGGAGATCTATACACAGAGAGATAGTGAGGGAAGACTGAGCTAATGAAGGAATAGAAGAATCCAGGAGATCTATACACAGAGAGATAGTGAGGGAAGACTGAGCTAATGAAGGAATAGAAGAATCCAGGAGATCTATACACAGAGAGATAGTGAGGGAAGACTGAGCTAATGAAGGAATAGAGGAATCCAGGAGATCTATACACAGAGAGATAGTGAGGGAAGACTGAGCTAATGAAGGAATAGAAGAATCCAGGAGATCTATACACAGAGAGATAGTGAGGGAAGACTGAGCTAATGAAGGAATAGAAGAATCCAGGAGATCTATACACAGAGAGATAGTGAGGGAAGACTGAGCTAATGAAGGAATAGAAGAATCCAGGAGATCTTTACACAGAGATAGTGAGGGAAGACTGAGCTAATGAAGGAACAGAGGAATCCAGGAGATCTATACACAGAGAGATAGTGAGGAAAGACTGATCTAATGAAGGAACAGAAGAATCCAGGGGATCTATACACAGAGAGATTGTGAGGGAAGACTGAGCTAATGAAGGAATAGAAGAATCCAGGAGATCTATACACAGAGAGATAGTGAGGGAAGACTGAGCTAATGAAGGAATAGAAGAATCCAGGAGATCTTTACACAGAGATAGTGAGGGAAGACTGAGCTAATGAAGGAACAGAGGAATCCAGGAGATCTATACACAGAGAGATAGTGAGGGAAGACTGAGCTAATGAAGGAATAGAAGAATCCAGGAGATCTATACACAGAGATAGTGAGGGAAGACTGAGCTAATGAAGGAATAGAAGAATCCAGGAGATCTATACACAGAGAGATAGTGAGGGAAGACTGAGCTAATGAGGGAATAGAAGAATCCAGGAGATCTATACACAGAGAGATGGTGAGGGAAGACTGAGCTAATGAGGGAATAGAAGAATCCAGGAGATCTATATACAGAGAGATAGTGAGGGAAGACTGAGCTAATGAAGGAATGGAAGAATCCAGGAGATCTATAGACAGAGAGATAGTGAAGGAAGACTGAGCTAATGAAGGAATAGAAGAATCCAGGAGATCTATAGACAGAGAGATAGTGAGGGAAGACTGAGCTAATGAAGGAATAGAAGAATCCAGGAGATCTATACACAGAGAGATAGTGAGGGAAGACTGAGCTAATGAAAATTATTTCAGGTTCAGATGAATTACACCCCAGAGTACTGAAGGAGATAGCAGAGGAAATATAAGAACCACTCTTCATAATCTTTGAAAATTCTTGCAGAACAGAAGTTCCAGAAGGCTGGAGAAGAGCAAAAGTTGTCCCTATTTTCAAGAAGGGGAAGAAGGTGGACCCAAGGAACTACAGGCCCGTGAGCCTGACTTTTTGTACCAGGAAAGATCTTGGAACAAATTACAGCATGTACGCAAGTACCTGGATGATAATGAAGTGATTAACCAGAGCCAGCATGGGTTTGTAACTAATAAGTCATGTCAGACTAACTTAATTTCCTTCTATGACAGAATCACTTACTGGGTGGATCAGGGAAATACAGTAGATATACTATACCTTGAATTCAGCAAAACATTTGATAAAGTATCTCATACCATCCTTATTGAAAAAATGACCCAGTACAGATTGGACAAGACAACTGTTAGATGGATTCATAACTGTCTCAGTAATTGGATCCAAAGAGTGGTTATAAATAGCTACATATACAGGGGGAAGAATATCTCAAGTGAGTACCACAGGGCTCTGTCCTGGGCCCCGTGTTTTTCAACTTCTTTATCAATAATTTAGATGAAGGTATTAAGGATAAACTGATTAAATTTGCTGATGACACAAAGTTAGGAGGGATAGATAATACTAGAGAAGAGAGAGCGGATTCAACAAAATGTAAAAGAACTGGAACAGATCATCAAATAATATTAAATGGCTTAAAACAGGGAGAAATGCAAAGTCCCACATCTGGGCAAGAAAAATGAAAAAAGCATCTACCGAATGGTAGGATCAGGGCTAAGCAACAACACTTGAAAAAGACTTGAGTATATTAATAGGACACAGACTTCACAGGAGTCAACAGTGTGATGCAGCAGCAAAAAAGCAAACACAATTCTGGGATGTATTAAGCAGCATAGAGTCCAAATCACATGACGTTATTGTCCCCTCTACTCTGTGATCAGACCTCATCTAGGATACTGTATCCAGTTCTGGGCACCATAATATAAAAAAAAGACGTCAAGAAACTGGAGAAAGTTCAGAGACGAGCTACCAAGATGGTGACCGATCTACAAACCATGTCCTATGAGGAATGGTTACAGGATCTGGGAATATTTAGCTTGCAAAAAAAAGACTGAGAGGAGACTGAATAGATGTCTACAAATATCTCAAGAGCTGACACAGTGTAGAGGGATCAGCCCTACTCTCATTTCCACAACAAAAGATGAGAGGCAATTGGATGAAACTGAAAGGGAGAAGACACAGATTACATATTAGATTATTGATAGTGAGGTTGAGCAACGAGTGGACCAGGCAACCATGAGAGGTGGTGAGCACTCCCTCAATGGAAGTCTCCAGAGGCCGGACAGACATCTGTGTGAGATGGTTTGGTTACTCCTGATGTAAGTTGGTGGTTGGACAGGACGACCCTGGAGATCCCTTCCAACTGTAACATTCTATGATTCTACGTGCTACAATGGTGGTATCTACAATTTGGATTTGATGAACTATCCAAAGGACAATTCTTGACAACTGGAGCTGGATACACGCCCTACGGTTGTCAGGAGGAATTAAAGGACTATTGTTGGAGGCTGGTTTGGGAGTGTGCGGATTGGGGGCTTTGTGGTCCTCTACCTGGAGTTGCTGTAATACCGTGTTTGGACACAAATAAAGATTGCTGCATCGTTACACCTGCCAAGGTGATTAATGCAGCCCCCAACCTCAAATTCTCACACCCTGCCTTGCCCCTTCATTAGGATTGGCATGTATGATGTCAGTCACTATGAACTGGCGCTCTTTTCTTTCACCGCAGCTAACATATTCTCTACTATGATTAACAATAGTTCTTCTGTTTTATGTGATGATCATCCTTTAATTTTCTGTATTTTTATTCATTCACATCAACAGGTTTATTAGGATTTGTACACATGCAGTTTATCACACTCATTTGCATTGTGATGGTAGATTTGTCGCCCATTTTCCTGGTCACATGAGCGGGGACTTGTCATTAGGACATTGATCATGCGTGGATTACCAGTCCTCATTGTGTCTACAGACCTCACCGGACGCTTCTGCTGCCTCCTATACTGGGTGCCGTGGTTTATAGTCAATCTATGGATTGTTATAAAGAATACAATTCTCCAAAAGTAAATCATGTCAGACGCTCAACACAGTGGACAAGCAGCAAGAGACGAGAAACGTCAGTTCTGAGTCCATGAGGACACACAAGCGTCCATCTTCTAGTCCTGATATTTCATGGCTGGATGACAAATAGTATTTATTTTAAGTTAAAACAATCCAAAGAACTTCTTCTTCTTCTTCTTCTTTTCCTTGTCTTGCATTTCTCTCCAGGCCCGGTCCTCCTCCTCTTGTAGGGCGCGATCTCGTTCTCTCTCCCACCGGAGCTCCTGCTCTCGTCTGATGAACTCTTCCTCCTGCTGCCTCTGTTCTGCTTCTCTTCGATTCTTCATCGCGTCTTCCAGATGCTTATGTTTCTTCTCCAGCAGAAGTTGTTCCAAGGCATTTTTGTTTTCCACTTTTCTCTGCTTATCCTTCTTATCCCAATCGTGGACGTAGTTGAGCACAAATTGCTTCCTCATCTTCAGCTCCTCCGATGGGTCTCGAGGTTGTTCCACACGAAACTGAACGTCTTTAATGACTTCACACAAGAATCTCAGGAGTTCTTCATGTTTTCCTCTGGTTTTCATGTGATCTTCTCTGGTGTAATTTTCAAATGAAAAGATTCTTTCCACTCCGATGTCCCTGAAGATTCCTTCTGTTTCAGTCAATGTCCCCCACGTCTTATGTGTGAGGACGACTATCGGGACAACTCCTGGAAGACAAGAAACAAGATATAAGATGTTATGCAGCTTTACCCCAAACTTACTATTCCAACGACAATCTCAACACAAGATGCACTGAATCTGGAAATGTGAGTTGCTTAATGCCAATGTGACATGTTGGGGCTGAGTAGATGTTCCGGCACCTGTAATGGGACCGTTGTGCGGAGAGCAGTAGATGACTTGTCCTGACACCTATAGACTTTTCTGGGGATTATAATTGACATTTAGTGATTATTGTGGAGAGAGAAGTAGCTGTACGGCCCCCGGCCCCGACCAACATCTATAGGAGGGTGACGTGAGCGCGCTCAGTGACAGGGGCTGGTCTATCGGCACTGATAAATCTGGGGGTTTATAATAATTTTATAAAATATTGAGGTGACTAAAAAAGAGAGAAAGATCCTTCCGGAACCAGAAGGATCGGTCTGTTGTGAGACCCAGCGGACAGAACAAGGACTGCAAAATCTCATATATAGAGAGAATTAAAATAGAATATACCAAGGGGATTAATCCTTTTCTAACAATAGAATGATCACCGTGGAGTTACTGTGGTCATCCTGGCACCCTGTGCACACAATCATCACCTTGTATTTGTGGCGCCCCTGAGGCTTCAGGCGCCACAGGGTACTGCCCCTCAGCCGAGATGTAGTATTCATTCCAGGTAAGACGGGGTCATTCACCGGTGTACACCACAATTCATACAACACAGAGTTAGTTACCCATCAGGAAGTGCAACTTTACATTTAGAATAGGACCGGGCTGCAACTAACAGGCCCGAGATATGCTGAAGCTGTTGCATCACCTGAGTACACAGATCCCGAAACTCCTGCATGAGGGTCTGCACCAGTGTGCCAACACAGTAGCCTGAACCATAAGGGCACAGAAAAAAGGGAAGGCTGGTTATTATGTCATGCCAGTGACTAAGATGTGACTGGATAGTGACCCCTAAGCTGGCCCTCAGACTAGGTAGGACCCTGAGCTTCCCCTCAACCCAGAGGTACACTCGATGGTAGTGAAGTCTGGGCCCCCAGCATGTCCCTTTCTCCTCTCCAAGACCCTGATGTAACACCCTACAAACCCACCACCCAAGGGTCAGGTCCAAGACATTAATCACAAAACCCCACGACAAACAACACAGTCTCGGGGGACAATAGAACTCACACACTCCCAAAGCAAACACCAGGGGGACTTCAAGAAAGTGTATAGGGGCTAAATAAGGTAAAGGGAAGATAAATAAACAACAGGGTGCATCCAAACCAAGCCACGGAAAATGACAGCAGCAGCAAACACCTCCTTCCAGCTGAAGCCCAAACTCCAGAATGAATTCTGACTGACCGGCGCCCTCTGCTGGGAGCAGAGGGTATTTATCCAGGCTGGGAGTGGTTATCAGCAGAAACACCGGAGCAGGGGTAATGAGCTTGCTACTTGCAAGAAAACTGACATTAACCCTGTGCATGCCAAAAGGAAAAAACACATTTAATGTGCAGAGTCTCAGTTAGTAATAAGAGACTCAGAGCCTGACCCTGTCAAAGGGAGACGACCATGACACCTGGCCACAGTTGTCAGAAAAGCTAAAATATGCCAAGAAAACCTTCCTTACACCATTACGCCTGACGAGAAGGGTCACCTATCCACATGTGTTAGAAAAGCCAAAATATGCAAAAACAAATCACCTTCCTAACATCATTAAACAATCTCCACCAGCGGAGGGGGGGGGGGTCACAAGTGTCAGTGGAACCAGGCGGTAACAAGAAAACCCTCTCTTACTATTACTGCTCCACCACCAACCGGACAGGGAGGAGTCACCCATCCACAGGAACCCGAGGAGCCAGGGTCTGCCTACAAAACCTTATCCACCTCCACTGACCTGACAGCAAGCAGCAAACCATCCACTGCAGAGGTGAAGGAAGTGATATGATGTGAATGGAATCTGTACAATTTTATGAAATCACCAAAGTAAATAAATTCGGGCTTCCTTCTTGCGCACTGCAGGAGATTGAATATTTGTCTCTGCCTGGTCATATACTTGATACAGGATACTGAGTGTATATACTGCACATTTCACTAATCCTGTGGTTAACCATTACCTTGCTGTAATCCTGTGGTTAACCATTACCCTGCTGTCATCCTGTGGGTAACTGTATTTCTGCTGCCAGTTCCTAATTGTATATATAACCTATGCTGTCCCTGTAACTAACTGCCCTTCAGCTCATTAACTGCTTTGCCGCCCTGAGTACCCTACTGATATGATCCTCAATGATGCAAATGCTGTCTGTTTCATCAGAACAATTCCTCACTTCCTCCTCTGATCCTTTCAGCAGAATTATTCTTCACTTCCTCTTCTAATCAGAAGCATTTTCTGCTTCCTCCTCTGATCCTTTCAGCAGAATTATTCTTCACTTCCTCTTCTAATCAGAAGCATTCTCTGCTTCCTCCTCTGATCCTTTCAGCAGAATTATTCTTCACTTCCTCTTCTAATCAGAAGCATTCTCTGCATCCTCCTCTGATCCTTTCAGCAGAATTATTCTTCACTTCCTCTTCTAATCAGAAGCATTCTCTGCATCCTCCTCTGATCCTTTCAGCAGAATTATTCTTCACTTCCTCTTCTAATCAGAAGCATTCTCTGCTTCCTCCTCTGATCCTTTCAGCAGAATTATTCTTCACTTCCTCTTCTAATCAGAAGCATTCTCTGCTTCCTCCTCTGATCCTTTCAGCAGAATTATTCTTCTTAAATCTAGACAATTCTTTTTATCTTTTCCAGATTCTTTTATCAGAAGGAGTTTTCACATTCTCCTCTAACCCCTTTATCCTGCTTTCTCCCTTTTTATCAGAATGATTATTCACATCCTCCTGTGATCCTTTCTGATCCTTTCACCAGAGGATTCTTTATCACTTCCTGTGATCTTTTATCACAAGGATTTTGTGCATTCACCTCTTATCCTGTCATTATGTTGATTCTTCATATTCTCCTCTAATCCTTTTATAGGGATAATTCTTCACATTTCGCTCTGGATGATTTTCCACGATTCTTTTTTTATATTCATTACATCTTTCTATCAGAATCATTCTTCATATTCTTCTCTGTCCTCTTTCATCAGAAAAATGTTCCATATCCTCTTCCAGCCATTGAATCAGAACGATCCTTCACAAGGAGACTTGTGTGCACTGTGTGATATGTAAAAAGCCCGATAACTCCAGAAGAGCAGGTCCAGAGCTCCTCACAGGGACAGGACCGGATAGAAGATACACGGACGTCTTACCTGTCAGCCTCTGTGCAGAGAGAAACAAGGATCTCAGCTTCTCCTTCTCTTCCTTCGGGATTTCTTTTTTTATACTAAAAAGATTAAAAAGAAATAAAACAAAAAAACTGAGAATCATCATAAAATGTGAGAACTAAGCAAAAAAATTCAAAAATAATACCGCAACATAGTGATATCATAATAAAAATGTACAAATATATCTCACCCAAAGACCCAGAGGAATAAAAAGATAATAAGGACAGCAACTTCAGAAAGGTGACTAATGGCCCGTATGTACAAAAATAAAAATAAAAATATAACTGCTATAATACTGCCCCCTATGTAAAGGAATATAACTTCTATAATACTGCCCCTATGTACAAGAATATAACTACTATAATACTGCCCCTATGTACAGGAATATAACTACTATAATACTGCCCCTATGTACAGGAATATAACTTCTATAATACTGCTCCTATGTACAAGAATATAACTACTATAATACTGCCCCTATGAACAGGAATATAACTACTATAATACTGCCCCCTATGTACAAGAATATAACTACTATAATACTGCTCCTATGTACAAGAATATAACTACTATAATACTGCTCCTATGTACAAGAATATAACTACTATAATACTGCTCCTATGTACAAGAATATAACTACTATAATACTGCTCCTATGTACAAGAATATAACTACTATAATACTGCTCCTATGTACAAGAATATAACTACTATAATACTGCCCCCTATGTACAAGAATATAACTACTATAATACTGCCCCTATGTACAAGAATATAACTACTATAATACTACCCCCTATGTACAAGAATATAACTACTATAATACTGCTCCTATATACAAGAATATAACTACTATAATACTGCCCCTATGTACAAGAATATAACTACTATAATACTGCCCCTATGTACAAGAATATATCTACTATAATACTGCCCCCTATGTACAAGAATATAACTACTATAATACTGCCCCTATGTACAGGAATATAACTACTATAATACTGCCCCCTATGTACAAGAATATAACTACTATAATACTGCCCCCTATATACAAGAATATAACTACTATAATACTGCCCCTATATACAAGAATATAGCTACTATAATACTGCCCCCTATATACAAGAATATAGCTACTATAATACTGCCCCCTATATACAAGAATATAACTACTATAATACTGCCCCCTATATACAAGAATATAACTAATATAATACTGCCCCTATATACAAGAATATAACTACTATAATACTGCCCCTATGTACAAGAATATAACTACTATAATACTGCTCCTATATACAAGAATATAACTACTATAATACTGCCCCCTATGTACAAGAATATAACTACTATAATACTGCTCCTATGTACAAGAATATAACTACTATAATACTGCCCCCTATATACAAGAATATAACTAATATAATACTGCCCCTATATACAAGAATATAACTACTATAATACTGCTCCTATATACAAGAATATAGCTACTATAATACTGCTCCCTATATACAAGAATATAACTAATATAATACTGCCCCTATGTAGAAATGCCGCTATATATCATGTTGATGTGGATTCTTGGTTGCGGTATGAGCAGATGTTTTGGTGTTTATTCTTGTTCTCACCTGTGGACAAATACTGGGAAGACGAAGTCAGAGCTTGTGACTTCTTTCTGTGCTTTCTCCATCCTTTCTGCAAGTCCATATCCCTCTTCCCAATTCACTTCTGAACCAATAGGCAGCAGATTTCCTGGAGAAGATATATATAGTGAGTTTGTTATAGATACATATATAGAAAAAAACCCTGACCCCATCCAACAGGTGTCAACGGAAAACACATCATAGCTACAAAACACACACAGCCGCACTCTAGATGCTAACAGTGAATAAGTGAACTCTGTACTTGCATTATTACTGCCATAGGAATATATGGAAAAAAGAGATGTTTAGTTTATGTATGGGCCAATGCATGTGACCCGGTCACCACGGCAAGGTGGTCTCTGTATTCTGGCACCCTAACTTGAAATGCCTCTATCTGGGTTAAAACCTCCATGTTTGGGCAAAAAGGATCCAGCTGCAGATGTGTCTTTATAAAGACCAGATGGAAAAACCTGCAGATGTGTCTGTATACAGAGCGGAGGAAAAACCTGCAGATGTGTCTGTATAGAGAGCAGAGGGAAAACCCTGCAGATGTGTCTGTATAGAGAGCGGAGGGAAAACCTGCAGATGTGTCTGTATAGAGAGTGGAGGAAAAAAACCTGCAGATATGTCTGTATAGAGAGCAGAGGGAAAAACCTGCAGATGTGTCTGTATAGAGAGCAGAGGGAACAACCTGCAGATGTGTCTGTATAGAGAGCGGAGGGAAAAACCTGCAGATGTGTCTGTATAGAGAGCAGAGGGAAAAACCTGCAGATGTATATGTATAGAGAGCAGAGGGAACAACCTGCAGATGTGTCTGTATAGAGAGCGGAGGGAAAAACCTGCAGATGTGTCTGCATAGAGAGCAGAGGGAACAACCTGCAGATGTGTCTGTATAGAGAGCGGAGGGAAAAACCTGCAGATGTGTCTGTATAGAGAGTGGAGGGAAAAACCTGCAGATTTGTCTGTATCGAGAGCAGAGGTTAAATTCTGGTTATTATAACTGTACTTAGAATCTGTCACAAAAAACACAGTAAATCTGCAGGGTAATAGCTTTCTGAACCTGCCCGGCTCCTGCAAATTGAACCCGACTGCTCGAAGGAGGAGGAGTGTAATCTTCCTGGCAGTGTTCCTGTTCAGTCATGGGGGAGGCGCCGGTGCGGGTTCAGTCATTGAGGCGGTGCCAGCGCGGGTTCAGTCATGGAGGTGGTGCCGGTGCCAGTTCAGTCATGGAGGTGGTGCTGGTGCTGGTTCAGTCATGGAGGCGGTGCCGGCGTGGGTTCAGTCATGGAGGCGTTGCCGGTGCTGGTTCAGTCATGGAGGCGGTGCCAGTGCGGGTTCAGTAATGGAGGTGGTGCCGGATCAGTCATGGAGGCGTTGCCGGTGCGGGCTCAGTCATGGAGGCGGTGTCGGTGCTGGTTCAGTCATAGAGGTGGTGCCAGTGCTGGTTCAGTCATGGGGGAGGTGCTGGTGCGGGTTCAGTTATGGAGGCGGTCGTGGTGTGGTTCAGTCATGGAGGCGGTGCCAGTGCGGGTTCAGTTATGGAGGTGGTGCCGGTTCAGTAATGGAGGTGATGCCGGATCAGTCATGGAGGCGTTGCCGGTGCGGGCTCAGTCATGGAGGCGGTGTCAGTGCTGGTTCAGTCATGGAGGTGGTGCCGGTGCTGGTTCAGTCATGGGGGAGGTGCTGGTGCAGGTTCAGTTATGGAGGCGGTCGTGGTGTGGTTCAGTCATGGAGGTGGTGCCGGTGCTGGTTCAGTCATGGAGGTGGTGCCGGTGCTGGTTCAGTCATGGAGGCGGTGCCGGTGCAGGTTCAGTCACTGCTCTGTGTATGGAGAGCGGCAGCTGTACCCATCCCCCACACTGCCTGGCAGCCTCTCTGCATTAGCGTAAGCTGTCAGTCAATGCGGTGGGCAGTTACAGCCGCCGCTCTGCAGCCCGTGCCGTCGCCTCCCCATGACTGAAGCTGGAACGCTGCCGGTCAGATTAAAGTTATTTACCTCTTGGTAGCACGGTTTAATGGGCAGCAGCTGGGCAGGGGCAGAGCTCTATTACTTCGCACATTAACCCAATATCTGCCGGCTAATCGCATTTTTGCACATGGCAGGTTCACTTTAACTAGTGAATTATTAGTGGCGGAGAACACGTTTAGAAGGTCTTCGATGCTGACCTCAGCGGTGCGTGCCGGTATACCACAGGAACTCAGCAGAGGTTAGCAACAAAGGTGCGGCTCACCGGGGAAGGATGGAGAGCCGAGGAGTAGAGATGAGCGAGGTTCGAGGTTCGCCAATTTCA
Source organism: Anomaloglossus baeobatrachus (assembly GCF_048569485.1). Taxonomy (NCBI): domain Eukaryota; kingdom Metazoa; phylum Chordata; class Amphibia; order Anura; family Aromobatidae; genus Anomaloglossus; species Anomaloglossus baeobatrachus. The sequence continues at coordinate 306,519,757 of NC_134359.1, read as the reverse complement.
AATTCGAGTGATTTTGGGGGGTGTTCGAGACGTTCGACGAACTGAAACAATTTGCTTAACGTTCGACCGTTCGAGTTACGTTCGATAACGGTTCAGTCACCAAAAACGTGGCTTTTCACAGTAAGGCAAAGTGCGCACGTTGCTGTCTGCATGCGCCCTGCGTCCTCAGCACAATCCCTCTCCCTTTCCTACTCAACAATCAGCTCCACGGCTGTGTCACGCTCCCCGGGTCCTCGGCTCCCCTTCCCGGGTCCCCTGCCCCGCTCCCCGGCTCACCTGCCACGCTCCCCGCGTCCCAGTCCCTTGTGCCCGTCCTTCCTGGGCTTCCTGGCCGCCGATCCCGGCGCCCGACGGCCTCCCAGGCCCTGCTCGGCTCCCCTGCGTCCTCCTCTCAGCCTCCTTCCCTGGCTTCTGGCACCCGGGCCGCGCGCACGCGCATTAGGGCGCGCGCGCGGTCACTGACCCTTTCTTAAAGGGCCAGCGCCCATTAACAGGAAATGAGGTTAGACAGGTACGGGGTATAAAGGGGGTTCTTGTCCAAGGGGGCGGGGCCTGATCTTCGTGTTTTCTGAGCTAGGAGTCAGGTCTCCTTGTGTTTTCCTGCCATACTTACGTATCTCTCTTCTAGAGCTGATCCCGCCTCGCCATCCAGTCCTGCTGAATCCCGAGCCCCGCACGCTGTCCGTCTGCCATCTGACAGTCCGTACCATCTCGGATCCCTGCGGTGACCTGTCATCTCGCTCCCAAGGTTCCGGACCCCGCCTGACATCATCTCGGCCTCCGAACCTGAGCTACGTCACCCGGACTACCATCTGTGACTCCGTGGTCCCAGGGACTCCTTCGCTACCTTCACTTGCACGGACTGTTCTGCTGCCCATCAGTGCTTCAGCTACCGGACTCCCTACCACCATCTTAGAGTTCGGTCCAGTGGATCCACCTCCTGGGTCTGCCCGACCGCCCGGCCCTGACAGGCTGTCACAAAGCGCCGGCGGCTTTTCCTCTTTTGAAAATGCCGGCCGATCATTATTCAATCTGGTATTCCCTGCTTTCCCCGCCCACCGGCGCCCATGATTGGTTGCAGTCAGACACGCCCCCATGCTGAGTGACAGCTGTCTCACTGCAACCTATCACATCCGCCGATCCTACAAAAAAACACATCGGATGCCGTATGTCCGTTCCATTATTATGGAACATGTCCTGTTCTGTTCCGTAATAACGGACCGTGACTCAATACAAGTCAATGGGTCCGCAAAATCCCCGGAAGCCGCACAGAAGCACTTCCGTGTTACTTCCGTCGGATGCCGCTGCAGTCTGTGTCCCGCTCCAGGCCCAGCCCCACGGCTGCCCACTCAGCAGTGTACGCCGCTGCCCGCACTGTACTGTGTCCGCAGCTGCCCACACTGCAGTGTCAGCAGCCGCGGGGATGACAAGCGCTGCCGTCAAGAGATTAGTAAAATTTCTTACCTGTGGTGATGAAGTCTTGCCCTCCTGACATCAGCGCTGTCACTGTCCTCCATGGCCGTCACTTGTCATATCTCCTCCTCTCGCTGCCTGCCCGAGACTGTGACTAGCGGTGACGTCACAGGCTCCCGCGATACTTGGCTGTGAAGGCAGCGGTCATTGAAGTCAGTGACAGCTCTGCTATCAGCAGTACAGGAGATCGTCACTGCGGGTAATGTACCTCGCTCCTGACAGAAGCACTCGTCGTGCCCTGCAGTGACCTGGGCTGACCTATTCATGTTAGCTCAGGTCACTGCACGGCTCTCCCAGCCAATATGGAACATTCTGTTCTTCATTGGCTGGGACAGTGACTATGGTATGGATCGTCGTGGGAACCCCTTGGATTACAGCAGACCTGGATTTGTTTTCTTTCTAATAAATTGGTGAAAGAGTGAATGTGTTGGGCAGTGTTTTTTCAAATAAAAATGTGTTTGTCGTCTATTTTTTTTCATTACTGACTGGGTTGGTGATGTCGGGTATCTGATAGACGCCTGACCTCACGAACCCCAGGGCTTGATGCCAGGTGACATTACACATCTGGAATTAACCCCATATATTACCCCGTTTGCCACCGCACCAGGGCAACGTGATGAGCTGGAGCGAAGCATCAGGATTGGCGCATCTAATGGATACGCCACTTCTGGGGCGGCTGCGGCCTGCTATTTTTAGGCTGGGGAGAGTCCAATAACCATGGACCTCCCTAGTCTGAGAATATCAGACCGCAGCTGTCTGCTTTACCTTGGCTGGTGATCCAATTTTGCGGGGACCCCCACATGTTTTTTTTTAATTATTTATTTAATTTAAAATAACAGCGTGGGGTGCCCTCAGTTTTGGATTACCATCCAAGGTGAAGCTGCCAGCTGTGGTCTGCAGGCTGCAGCCGTCTGCTTTACCCTAGCTGGCTACAAAAATAGGGGGAACCCTACGTCATTTTTTTTTAAATTTTTTTGGCTAAATACAAAGCTAAGCACCCCTTAGTGCCACATGAAAGGCACCAAAGGGTACAAAATTACAAAATGCAGGAGAGTGCGACATTATGTGTCTTTCTGCCATTATAATGACAGAAAAGACTGTTGAAGTGCACAAGCACAGGAAAATCACCAGAGCGCTGTGAAAAGCAGTAGAAACTGGCACTGGAGTGAACATGTGACCGCCTCATGTAGGATGAAGCTATGGATCCTGGGTAAATTTATGTATTTTCCCTCCTTCAGTTTTTTTGCAGTACGCAAAAAACGGAAGGCACACGGATGAAAAACGGATGACATACGGACCGTCTACGGAACGGAAACGGATGCCACACGGATGCACCCGTGAAAAAAAACGCATCGGTCGTGTGAATGTAGCCTTATTCTGATGTGCCGTTTATAAACAGCAGGCAGAAATAAGTGAATAGCGCCCCCAGCGTCAGAAAATCTCCGGGGTTTCAGGGGTAGCTGAGACCCTGGAGATCATGATTCAGGCCGGTTTGTCCGGTCCCCGCTCACGTGATCACCAGTATACACCGTATACCGATGATCACGTTACAATAAATGACAGCGCCGGTAAAAAAAATATTTATCTCCCATCTGGCATGAACAAATATGATAAATCTCCTCCCCGGTCCCCTCCGGTCCCCCGGTGATGCCAAAGTGCCCCCCCCCGACCCCCTCCCGGAAATCCAAGATGGCCACGCGCACAGCAGTGTGCCGGCCGCATTCACCCTACTCCTCTGATTTCTGTCGCATGTGCCATGACACATGCAACAGAAAACTCCTCCCCAGGCCCTGCCAGGTCACCCCCTATAACACCACCGGTGTTCCCCGGTGTCCCACGGTACCTGTGCAGCGTTGATTCCCCGCGGCCCCCTCCTTCACAATAGACGCTGCCGCATGCACAGAGCGGCTGTCAGCTCAGCCTCCTGTGTTCAGACACAGTGAGAGGCGGTAACCATGCATCAGTAAGCTACTGCAATGCCCTGCTCATGAGGTAAGGAACATAGTTGATCAGGAGAGCTATATGCTATATTTCCAAATGGAGGGATTTGCTTTTATAGTTTCCCTGCTGAACGACTACCAAACATGAGAGTCCGTTATACGCCACAAGAAAACACATGTAAATAGCGAGCTCTGTTGTTAAGTATTCATTCAGCTGGATAACTTGACTTAAGGGGGTATTCCATCTCTAAGATCCTGTCCCCAATATATAGTAGGTGGAATAGCAATAATATCAGCAAATACCAATATTTGGAAATGTAGAATAGTTCTCCTGATTGGGCATGCCCTTACCTCATGAGCAGGGCATTGCAGCTTTGGTATCAACAGTTACGACATGGACTCTGCTGCTGTGGACCCGGGGAGAGTGAGTGCAGATTCATTGCACCCACACTGCTCACATGGAGGGTCTCCACTCCTAGGAAATGGGGGATACGTTCCCTGAGCGTGTCCCCCCATATTCTAGATGGTCCAGAGTCGTCGTGGGACCCCCTTATTTTTTTTGCTTACAATAAATTGGTGAAAGAGGGAATATTTTGGGGAGAGTTTTTTCAAATACATTTTTTTTTGTCTATTTGTTTTCTTAGTACTGACAGTTTGTGATGTCGGGTATCTGATAGACGCCATGACATCACAAACTGCTGGGCTTGATGTCAGGTGACCTTACAGCTAATATCAACTACATTTATTACCCCGTTTGCCACTGCACCAGGGTACAGGATGAGCTGGGGTGAAGCGCCAGGATTGGCACATCTAGTGGATGCGCCACTTCTGGGGTGCCTGCGGCCTGCTATTTTTAGGCTGGGAAGGGCCAATATCTATGGACCTTCCCACCCTGAGAATACCAGACCACAGCTGTACGCTTTATCTTGGCTGGTGATCCAATTTGGGGGGGACCCTACTTTTTTTTTGTAATTATTATTATTTATAAAATAATTAAAAAAAAGAGCCTGGGGTGACCTCCACATTGGAATTCCCAACCACGGTAAAGCTGCTAGCTGTGGTTTTCAGGCTACATCTGTCTGCTTTACCCCATTTTTGTTAGCCAACTAGGGTAAAGCAGACGGCTGCTCACCTGTGCAGTCTAATCACTCAGTGACTGAGCATAGGCTGCGGGTTGGTAAGCGGTGACGTCACCGCTGCCACCGTTACTATAGCAACGGCGATCTCCGATCACCTGATTCCCGGTGCTTCTATTCACGCTCTGTGGCATCCAATCCGTGCATGTGGGCTGACTCTGTAAAGAGCGTCGACATGCACGGAGGGGAGCTGACCATGCGCCAGAACATCTCGCTGGTATGCCGAGTACGGAGATGCACTGGCAGGACCTGGCATAACGTCATAGCCATGTGACCAGTCTGTAGCCAATGAGCTAATACACACGGTACTGGTCACATGCTATGATATAACCGGAAAGGTCCGGGAGGACACAGCGATTATCGGACGGAGAAAAGCGGCGGGAGACAGGGTCTGCAGGACGCGTCGCAGGGACCTGTAAGTGTAATGGCAATGTTTAGTAACTGTATGTGTACATGTATAATGTGTTTGTATATGTTTGTGTTTGCCTGCCATTGTTTTCAATGGGGTTCGAAGGTGTTCGTCGAACATTCACCGAACACACCCGCCCGTTCGACGAACCGAACTCAAACACTAGAGGGGTGGCTCATCACTACCGAGGAGTGACGCTGGGACAGGTAAACTCTGCTGTTCCTGTATGCTATCTGCACTCCTGCTATCTTATTGCCTATACAAGGCTACTGTTCCTATATGATGTCTGCAGTCAGTCAGATAACACATAAGAGGAGCAGAGCTGGAGCTGGAGGTATTACTTGCAACAATGCCAAAACACACTGAATGCACAGCCGGCGTTCTAACAAGTAACACTTCCATCTGTGCAGATCCACCTGAGGTCCTGCAGATCCATCTGTGCAGATCCACCTGAGGTCCTGCAGATCCATCTGTGCAGATCCCCCTGAGATCCTGCAGATCCATCTGTGCAGATCCCCCTGGGGTCCTGCAGATCCATCTGTGCGGATCCACCTGAGGTCCTGCAGATATAACTCTAGAAGATCTTGTTACTCCATGTACCATCTGGTTGATCTACTCCGCTGTGTCACTGCCTCTGGTCTGCGCTCTGTGCGTCTCGTCCTGACCTATGGCTTATTGAATCCACCTCACCAGATTTGCCCATGAGGGTCAGTCTAGGCTGCACATGATGCCATGATATCAGTCTACTAGACTACCCCTCAGTACTCACCAAGCTGAGCGAAGATCACTCCAGATTCTTGGTCTTCCAATGTTCTGCAGCCTCTGTTGTCCACCAGGGTGATGTTCTCTGTCAGTTTATACGGAACTCTTGCTGTTGTGTGTCCTCCATCTTTATCAATTGCCTTTGACCAGTTCTGGAATTCACGATCTTTCCAGACGTAGATGCAGGTATTGATGAATGACGACTTCCCGTGACCTAGGAGGCCAAACAGTTGGATGAGGATTCGGTTAAAGCCTTGGCTTCCTCTCTTACATCGATCAAAGCTGAAGTCCTTAATATAACGTCTCAGCTCATCGCCGTCCATGTCTTCTCCTCAGATCGCTCTTTCCTTAGTGACCGGCGAGACTGAGACAAGACAAAGTCCTTCTTCTATAATTTTCCCAGGTTTTATCTTCCTGCATGGACTCTAGACACAAGAGCAGTAAATGTCCCTACTTCCTCATACCTCATGTCTTCAGATCTCCTTTTCTTATCTCAGGAGTGTATTGGAAACTCATATGGACCAGGGCAAGTACCGTATATCTGAGGCTCCCCCACTATACAGCTCTACAGACCATGGCTGCCATACAGCACCTAAATATATGGACCAGGGCAAGTACCGTATATCTGAGGTTCCCCCATTATACAGCGCTACAGACCATGCCTGCTATACAGCACCTGACTATAGACCAAGGCAACTACCATATATCTGAGACTGTGAAGGTCACACGCCTGCACCGGGGCCTAGGGTTACTCTTTACCGGGCCGCGGTTCTGTTCCTGGGATGCTGCGGTGGCAAAGTGCGGTTCTGTGACCCCAGCAGTGTTGTTATAAAAGGGACATTAACGTTGGGCTGCAGGACTGAAGACGCCGGTACTAACTGGACAACACAAGTGTGATGACATGGACTCTGTCAGTGCCTGGCATGATTTAAGTTCTTAAAATTCAGCCAAACATGATGATAGTTTGTTTATAAACAGGGGATAAGCACCTCATTGTTTCTACAAGACTCTTAAGCTGGTGTCACACATAACGACGACGACAACGACGTCGCTGCTACGTCACCATTTTCTGTGACGTTGCAGCGACGTCCCGTCGCTGTCACTGTGTGTGACATCCAGCAACGACCTGGCCCCTGCTGTGAGGTCGCCGGTCGTTGCTGAATGTCCAGCTTCATTTTTTGGTCGTCACTCTCCCGCTGTGACACACACATCGCTGTGTGTGACAGCGAGAGAGCGACGAAATGAAGCGATCAGGAGCCGGCACTGGCAGCTGCGGTAAGCTGTAACCAGCATAAACATCGGGTAACCAAGGGAAGACCTTTCCCTGGTTACCTGATATTTACCTTCGCTACCAGCCTCCGCCCTTGCTGCCAGCGCCGGCTCCTGCTCTGTGCACATGTGGCTGCAGTACACATCAGGTAATTAACCCGATGTGTACTGTAGCAAGGAGAGCAAGGAGCCAGCGCTAAGCAGTGCGCGCGGCTCCCTGCTCTCTGCACTGTAACATGTAGCTGCAGCACACATCGGGTTAATTAACCCGATGTGTACTGTACCTAGGAGAGCAAGGAGCCAGCGCTAAGCGCGGCTCCCTGCTCTCTGCACATGTAGCACAGCGACGTTATGATCGCTGCTTCTGCTGTGATTGACAGCTAAGCAGCGATCATAACAGCGACTTACAAGGTCGCTGTTACGTCACCGAAAATGGTGACGTAACAGCGACGTCGTTGTCGCTGTCGCTTAGTGTGACACCAGCTTTAGGAGTCTAGTGTTAAGGGTGCTTCACACACAGCGAGCTCGCTGCCGAGATCGCTGCTGAGTCACGCTTTTTGTGACGCAGCAGTGACCTCATTAGCGATCTCGCTGTGTGTGACAATGAGCAGCGATCTGGCCCCTGCTGCGAGATCGCTGCTCGTTACACACAGCCCTGGTTCGTTTTCTTCAAAGGCGCTCTCCCGCTGTGACGCACAGATCGCTGTGTGTGACAGCGAGAGAGCGACAAATGAAGCGAGCAGAGAGCAGGAGCCGGCGTCTGACAGCTGAGGTAAGCTTGTATCCAAGATAAACATTGGGTAACCAAGGTGGTTACCCGATATTTACCTTAGTTACCAGCCTCTGCAGCTCTCACGCTGCCTGTGCTGCCGGCTCCTGCTCCCTGCACATGTAGCTGCTGTACACATCAGGTTAATTAACACGATGTGTACTGTAGCTAGGAGAGCAAGGAGCCAGCGCTAAGCAGTGTGCGCGGCTCCCTGCTCTCTGCACATGTAGCTGCATTACACATCGGGTTAATTAACCCGATGTGTACTGTAGCTAGGAGAGCAAGGAGCCAGCGCTCAGTGTGCGCGGCTCCTGCTCCCTGCACACACAGCTAAGCGGTGTGCGCTGGTAACTAATGTAAACATCGGGTAACCATACCTGATGTTTACCTTAGTTACCAGTCTCCGCAGCTTCCAGACGGCGGCTCCGTGCAAGCGCAGCGTCGCTTGCACGTCGCTGCTGGCTGGGGGCTGTTCACTGGTCGCTGGTGAGATCTGCCTGTTTGACAGCTCACCAGCGACCATGTAGCGATGCAGCAGCGATCCTGACCAGGTCAGATCGCTGGTTGGATCGCTGCTGCATCGCTAAGTGTGAAGGTACCCTTAAACTTTTTGTTTACAAATTTAATTGCCTTGGCCAGTGAAGGTCAGATACCCAGACAAATCAGTTTTGCGAATGTGGCACCCCTAGGGGTATTATCCACAGTAAAACCATCATTAGTTACTCAACACAAGCACTAGAGCAGACACCGCACTACCACCTCTGGCCAGAAGGGGGAGCTCAAGAGACTCCCCTAGATATATTCTGATCTGAGGTAAAATTGACAGTTTAGTTTTTCAGTTGGAGCCGGGACGCCCAGAGGAGCAGCCACAGAGAAATTGCTCTGAGGTCCTTAGGAGAGACTGACAATTTCCAGGCCCAAGCCATTGGTCTGAGGAGGAGACAGAGAAGAGGAACATTTTAGGAACCGGGTAGCCATTAATATCTACCCCTGACAAGGCTCAAATACGGACACCGGATCCGTGGCTGCATTAGTTTTACACAATACAGCAACCAAAGGAAAAGGACTCGAGTTGCCTGTTGAATTAGGACCCGGGAGGGACAGTTTGGGCCGGCAGCCAGTTCACAAACAGCAGCAGGGCCACACACAGACCGCAAAGAAGGAGGCCAAGGACCCGGCAGGGCAGAGTAACTTAGTCCTCCTGACACAGACTCCGTTAATGGGACTTGTTGTTATGCAGTTTTTGTTAAAGTAAACCGGTTAAACGTCGCCTGTGCCTCAGTCTCTCATTTGGGCAGTAGCCACCTATCCAGGATTGGGACCATCGAAGCTGAAAAAACCTATTGCTGATCAAGTAAGTGTCTGCGCCCCTAAAGTCTCCTCACAATACCATCATCTATAACCACCATTGACTTTTACCTCACCTGCCTGGGACCCACAGCCCTTCCCGGAAAGGGCTTTCCACCTCAGCTGCCCCACATCATCATCATCCCCGGCCAGCTACTGGCAGCGGTGGCCATAAATAGCCACATTTATTCCGGGTGGCGTCACGAAAAACTCATAAACTTTTATTCATCCCCTGTAAATACCCCCCCATTGCACTGTGCATCGCCTGAGACCACAGCCCGGGTCGAGCCACCCGTGACATCCCCTCAAGAAATAGACCCCCGATCCGGTGCTGGGTACCCCGGTCTCTGGGCGTCACAAATTGGCTTCACGAACAGGATCTACCGTGCCCAGCTAAACTGGGTATTGTGTGCCGTGATTTCCAGTAAAATTGGTCAAAAACTGTGTGAAAAACATCAAAAATTGACTTTATTAAAGAAAATTTATTTTCCCCATTGAAAACCATTGAAATCGACTTTTTCCCATTGAAAGACATGGGGACAAAATGGCCGCCATCCTCTGAGGTAATCACCTTATAACTGCCTGTGTCATTTGAACTGCGCCACAGCCTGAGCTCTGCCTAAAAAAAACCAAAAAAAAAACAAATCCTGCTGCACCACAGAACTATTATGCGCCATCCCGACGGGAGCAGAGGACCGGAAGGGTCCAGATTAACTAAGGGGGCGCAACATGTCGCACCACGGAGATGCTGATGCACCAGGTGATGCGACCGCAGCAGAAGGACAAAATATGAATAGAGCGTCTGGCAGCCCAGCGGCGCAAGGAGCAGCGCCCATTATGCCATTTCTGATGCCCTATACTCCGGGTGCCCAGTGGCTACCACACTATGAAGGTAAGCCAAATACTCTTGATAACTTTAATGAGAAGCTGCAAGCCTACTTCAACATGTACCCTGCCCTGACAGAGATTCAGCGTGTTGGTCATCTTATGGGACAATTAGCTGGCAGTGGCCTGCGGGAAGTCACAGCCTGGCCAGGAGATGCAAAAGACACTGTTGAACATGTAATAGCCGGATTGAAAGCAGCTTTTGAAATCACTGCCGGCAGTAAGGCTAAAACAAGATTCTTTAATTGTAAACAGAAATCCAATGAGAGCGTGAGAGACTTTGCTTTAGGCCCCCTTCACACGTCCGTGAAAAACACGCACGTGTGTTACGGGCCGTTTTTCGGGTCCGTGTCCCGTTTTTGTGTCCGTTTTTATGGTCCGTGTGGCACCTGTGTGAATTGCGTATGCTAGCCGTGTTTGTGTGCAGAACGTCCGTGTGTGCGTGTGGAATTAACGTGTATGTGTACGTGAAATGTCCGCGTGTAATGTCCGTGTGTGTGATGCACAATGTCGTTTATAAATGTCGGCTGACAGCAGACAGAGTTGCGCGATGAGAATGAACTCGGGTGAACTTCACCCGACTTCATCCTCATACCGCGGCTCTGTCTGTGCCGCGTCCTGATTAGCGGTCACCTGTGAAGGATTCACCAGTGACCGCTAATCCCCCGAGTGACTGAAGTTTCCCCCCCTCTCTCATACTTACCGTTCCTCGATCCCCGGCGCGGCCCTGCATGGCATTCACACTGCTGCGGCGGCTTTTACTATTTTGAAAAAGCCGGCCGCTCATTAAACAATCTCCTATTCCCTGCTTTCCCCGCCCACCGGCGCCTATGATTGGTTGCAGTGAGACACGCCCCCACGCTAAGTGACAGGTGTCACACTGCACCCAATCACAGCAGCCGGTGGGCGTGTCTATACTGTGCAGTAAAATAAATAAATAAATAATTAAAAAAAAACGGCGTGCGGTCCCCCCCAATTTTAATGCCAGCCAGATAAAGCCATACGGCTGAAGGCTGATATTCTCAGGATGGGGAGCTCCATGTTATGGGGAGCCCCCCACCCTAACAATATCAGTCAGCAGCCGCCCAGAATTGCCGCATACATTAGATGCGACAGTTCTGGGACTGTACCCGGCTCTTCCCGATTTGCCCTGGTGCTTTGGCAAATCGGGGTAATAAGGAGTTATTGGCAGCCCATAGCTGCCAATAAGTCCTAGATTAATCATGTCAGGCGTCTATGAGACACCCTCCATGATTAATCTGTAAATTACAGTAAATAAACACACACACCCGAAAAATCCTTTATTAGAAATAAAAACACACACATATACCCTGGTTCACCACTTTAATCAGCCCCAAAAAGCCCTCCATGTCCGGCGTCATCCAGGATGGTCCAGCGTCGCATCCAGCGCTGCTGCATGGAGGTGACAGGAGCTGCAGAAGACACCGCCGCTCCCGACAGCTCAGTGACAGCTCAGCTGATCGCACGGCTGTCTTCATTAGCTGCGTGGAGGTGACCGGAGCGGCGGTGTCTTCTGCAGCTCCTGTCACCTCCATGCAGCAGCGCTGGATGCGACGCTGGACCATCCTGGATGACGCCGGACATGGAGGGCTTTTTGGGGCTGATTAAAGTGGTGAACCAGGGTATATGTGTGTGTTTTTTATTTCTAATAAAGGATTTTTTCGGGTGTGTGTGTTTATTTACTGTAATTTACAGATTAATCATGGAGGGTGTCTCATAGACGCCTGACATGATTAATCTAGGACTTATTGGCAGCTATGGGCTGCCAATAACTCCTTATTACCCCGATTTGCCAAAGCACCAGGGCAAATCGGGAAGAGCCGGGTACAGCCCCAGAACTGTCGCATATAATGTATGCGGCAATTCTGGGCGGCTGCTGACTGATATTGTTAGGGTGGGGGGCTCCCCATAACGTGGAGCTCCCCATCCTGAGAATATCAGCCTTCAGCCGTATGGCTTTATCTGGCTGGCATTAAAATTGGGGGGGACCGCACGCCGTTTTTTTTTAATTATTTATTTATTTATTTTACTGCACAGTATAGACACGCCCACCGGCTGCTGTGATTGGGTGCAGTGTGACACCTGTCACTCAGCGTGGGGGCGTGTCTCACTGCAACCAATCATAGGCGCCGGTGGGCGGGGAAAGCAGGGAATAGGAGATTGTTTAATGAGCGGCCGGCTTTTTCAAAATAGTAAAAGCCGCCGCAGCAGTGTGAATGCCGTGCAGCGCCGCGCCGGTGATCGGGGAACGGTAAGTATGAGAGAGGGGGTGAAACTGACCGACAGACTGTGAGAGAGGGACAGACAGACAGAGAGACCGACAGAGAGACAGAGAGACTGACCGACAGACTCAGGGAGATTGACCGACATACACAGAAATAGAAAGAATAGCCGACATCACTAGAAATAAAAACACCAAACGGACACGGACTATAGGTAGATGCATACGTGTTTACTAACGTGTGTGCACATACCCATAGACTTTCATTGTGTCCACGTGTGCGTGCTCCGTGCAGATAACGGACATGCATCCGTGCAAAACGCAAACACATACGGATCACGGACACGCACACACGGACATAATGAAATAACGCACGTGTGACCACAATCATAGATTAACATTGGTGCACGTTTGGCCGTGTCTCCGGTATATACAGAAACGGACCAAACACGCACGTGTTTCACGGACGTGTGAAGGGGGCCTAAGATCTACAGGAGGCGCTCAAAGCACTTACATTAGCAGAACCTGTTTTTACCACCGGAGCAGATAAGTTATTGAAAGATCAATTTATTGAGGGACTCTTAACCCCTTCTCACCGGGGGCATTTAAGCATGCTGGCCTTTAAGGATCCCGAACTGACATTCGTCTCCAGCAGGCAGAGGCGCCCCGGGATCTGGATTTGTCTCAAACTATTGCAGAGGCACCTCAGCAGCAGGGAGTGCCAGTGACCTCAGCCATGTCAGGGGCTATTGCTAAATCTCTGGAGCCTAACACCAATGAGGCTCTCCATCAAAAGCTTGCTGCCCTGACAGACACCGTTGCTTCAATGGCTAAAATCATTCAGGAGTTGCGTGGATCCCAGACTACACCCAAGATCGAGTTGGCGACCAGCAAAGAGGATGTTCCATGGATGAAGCCCAGGAGGTACCCAGCGTGGAGAGGACGACCCAGCGACCGCTACCAGCCGGATGGACAGCCCATTTGCCGTCGTTGCAAGGAGCCAGGCCACTTTGCCCGGGAATGTGCTTTAAACAAGGATCCCCTGGGAAGGCGGGACGCTTCGCAGGAATGAACTTTCAAGGTCCAACACCCTGGCAGGACAAGTACGTAGGAGGGCGTCCCGTTATCCCTATCGTGCTGGACGGTATTCCCCTCAACGCCCTGCTGGACACCGGTTCCCAGATATCATCGATTCCGTATATCCTTTATAAGAGGTACTGGGCTGATACAGACATTGATAAAGGACCATCTAACCTTGCATTGAGTATATGGGCTAGTAATGGTGAGATAGTACCGCAAGTAGGTTTTAGGGAAATGACTGTCAAGATTGGTAGAGTAGAATTACAGAAGCAAGGTATTATTGTTGTTGATGCTGACCGGCGAGATCGTGAACCAACTGTATTGATAGGAATGAATGTAATAGAAAATTGTTGTTCCGAGGTCCTTACTGTCTTACAGCAACTCGCCAAGACTGCCAGATGTGACCAGCAAAGAATTCTACAGAGAGAGATAAAAGCTTTGGTGTTAAAGCAACAGGTAGAAGTTGCAGGTGGAGAAATTGGCAGTGTGAGGGTAAGTGATCCAACCCCTATTGTAATTCCGCCTAAAACCGAAATGTTGGTATGGTGCAGAGCCGCAATAGGCATAAAAGGGCGAGATTATCAGGCTTTAGTAGAACCCGTGTACACTGATAGTAGGCCCACTATACTGACAGCCAGGGGAGTAGTCGAGGTACACCGGGGAAGGGTGCCAATACGTCTTTTATATTGTGGAGAAGAAGAGGTCACTTTACCGAGGTATGCTACTATGGCGAAACTATATACCGTTGACAACAATGCCATCACAGCCATTGAGCCCTTGGATCCGTCATGCCAGGCGGACGACAATGGTTCACATGGGGAATTGGAGGATTGGTGTCAACAGTTGTACATAGGAACAGATTTAACACCTACCCATCAAAAACAAGGGGTGTACAGGCTAGTGAGAGAATATGAACAAGTTTTCAGTAAACACCCGCTAGATTTTGGGCAGATCAAAGGGGTAGAACACACAATACCCACCGGTAACCACCTGCCAATAAAAGAGAGATATAGACCCGTACCGCCTGCTCACTACCAATGTGCAAAAGATATGCTGAGGGATATGAAACAAGCCGGGGTAATAAGAGACAGCTGTAGCCCCTGGGCGGCCCCTCTGGTGATGGTTAAAAAGAAAGATGGAACCATGAGAATGTGTGTAGACTACCGGCAGATTAATCACATTACCCATAAAGACGCGTACCCCCTACCTAGAATAGAGGAATCATTAGCCGCATTAAGAACTGCTAACTATTTTTCCACTTTAGACTTAACGAGTGGGTATTGGCAGGTCCCTGTGGCGGAGAGAGACAAGGAAAAAACAGCATTCACCACACCGATGCGTCTCTGTGAATTTAATTGTATGCCGTTCGGACTCTGCAATGCACCCGGTACCTTCCAGCGACTGATGGAGTGCTGTCTAGGACACAAGAATTTTGAAACCGTCCTCCTGTACCTAGATGACGTGATAGTCTACTCCAAGACTTATGAGCAACACCTACAAGACTTGGCAGAAGTATTTGAAGCTTTGTCCGAATATGGCATGAAGATGAAGCCATCCAAGTGTCACCTTCTAAAGCCAAGGGTACAGTACCTGGGACACGTTGTAAGTTCAGAAGGAGTAGCACCGGATCCCGAGAAAGTAACCGTGATAAGGTATTGGCCAAGACCCACCAGCGTGAAAGAGGTGAGGCAATTCCTGGGACTGGTGGGCTACTATCGCAGATTCATAAAAGGGTTCACAAAGTTAGCAGCACCCATACAAGACATCCTGGTAGGGCAGTCAAAGAAGCCCTCAGCCCGGAATCATCCTTTCCAGTGGAGTGACGAGAGGGAAGAGTCCTTTGAGAAGCTAAAGAAGGCACTGACAGGAGAAGAGGTTCTAGCATACCCAGATTACCATCAACCCTTCATCCTCTACACAGATGCCAGTAATGTGGGACTAGGAGTAGTACTGTCACAAAAGCAGGGAGGCAAGGAGAA
The DNA here is from genome assembly GCF_048569485.1 of Anomaloglossus baeobatrachus. Taxonomy (NCBI): domain Eukaryota; kingdom Metazoa; phylum Chordata; class Amphibia; order Anura; family Aromobatidae; genus Anomaloglossus; species Anomaloglossus baeobatrachus. The sequence goes on along the minus strand of NC_134359.1, from coordinate 306,504,466 downwards.
AGTCATTGCCTTTGCAAGTAGAAAGCTCCGGCCTACTGAAAGAAATCCGGAAAATTACAGCTCCTTCAAGTTAGAACTATTGGCAGTAGTCTGGGCTGTAACCGAGCGTTTCAAACACTATCTGGCAGCTGCAGAATTCACCATCTATACTGATAACAACCCGTTGACCCACCTGGATACAGCAAAATTAGGTGCGCTGGAACAACGATGGATAGCCCGGCTGTCTAATTACAACTTTGTGATCAAGTATAGAGCAGGCCGCAAGAATGGAAATGCAGATGCCTTATCCCGGATGCCACACTTGGAAAATGTGGAAGAGGAACCGGAGGAGCTTGAAGAAATTGAACTACCGACCTTCCATAGTCCCAAGATAGGACAGTATCAGTCAGGTGCCTATCAGAAACAACAACAAGCGACTCGCAAGAGTGAACAATCCTAAAATGTGCCTTATCAGCAAAAACGGAGGGCTAACATCAGTACTAGTGTCAAGAGACAATCTGAAACTATGTTCTGAAACCTTGAAAGCGCCAGAAGTTATCCAATCGGAACCTGAAGTAATCCAACCCGTACAGGTTCAACCAGTTAAGGAAGAGGAAGAAAAAATTCATACAGTCTTAGGAGACTTTCCTAAAACCTGGCCCACGTACCATGGTGCAGTGGTAGTACCAATGATGGCCTTTTACCAAGTACCAGAACCAACACCAGAGCCCATACAACCAGAAGCCCCAAGACAAACAGAATCAGAAGTTGACCCTGTACCACAAGAAGTCCCAAGACAGGAAGAACAGATTCCTAGTTATAGTGATCCCGGTCACGGTGGACTTGCGAACCCCACAAACGTGGAATCACCCTTAGCAGAACCAGAAGCACCCGGTAGGTACACATCCACTCATACCATCACGCTAAGTACACCTAGTACACTAGACTTACGTAGGTCCCAGCGTAGTACTCAAGGTCAACTACCGGCAAAATATGCAGATTATCAAATGTGAATAAGTCGAAATGTGAATTGTGTATATGTTATGCAGTACATTTAACAGAATTTAGAAAAATGTAGTTCAGTCATTAGTTCTTAGTTTGCAACGTTTAAGACCAGTACCTACAGAGACTTTCCTGTATGAGCTACTTACATATTCTTGAACTTTTCTTCATTATTAACTATGAACTATGCCACAGGACTGGTTGTGGTAAAACTACTTGTAAATAGTTACCAGCCCGGAGGCGATAGACTAAAACTCTGGAAAGACTGCTTTTGCTTTTTGATCTTTTTCGACTTTCTTTTAGACTTTCTTTTAGACTCTGTTGGTAAAATGGAACCGAGTTCCAGGACGCTAATTGCAGTGCCTTTTCTAGCGGATAGTTAGTTATTTCAATATCTTCAAGAATAGAACTGTATTAATGGACGCTGTTTGAAGTGACTTTTTACAGAACTCTATTTTTGCACTTTGAGTGGTTTTTGTAATTTTTTATTTTTACGACTCTGTAAATATTAATTGTTATATCATTTGTTTATTGTATCACAGTCCCGGAGTACTGTTTTTCACTAAGGGGGAATGTGGCACCCCTAGGGGTATTATCCACAGTAAAACCATCATTAGTTACTCAACACAAGCACTAGAGCAGACACCGCACTACCACCTCTGGCCAGAAGGGGGAGCTCAAGAGACTCCCCTAGATATATTCTGATCTGAGGTAAAATTGACAGTTTAGTTTTTCAGTTGGAGCCGGGACGCTCAGAGGAGCAGCCACAGAGAAATTGCTCTGAGGTCCTTAGGAGAGACTGACAATTTCCAGGCCCAAGCCATTGGTCTGAGGAGGAGACAGAGAAGAGGAACATTTTAGGAACCGGGTAGCCATTAATATCTACCCCTGAAAAGGCGCAAATACGGACACCGGATCCGTGGCTGCATTAGTTTTACACAATACAGCAACCAAAGGAAAAGGACTCGAGTTGCCTGTTGAATTAGGACCCGGGAGGACCAGTTTGGGCCGGCAGCCAGTTCACACACAGCAGCAGGGCCACACACAGACAGCGCAAAGAAGGAGGCCAAGGACCTGGCAGGGCAGAGTAACTTAGTCCTCCTGACACAGACTCCGGTGATGGGACTTGTTGTTATGCAGTTTTTTGTTGAAGTAAACCGGTTAAACGTCGCCTGTGCCTCGGTCTCTCATTTGGGCAGTAGCCACCTATCCAGGATTGGGACCATCGAAGCTGAAAAAACCTATTGCTGATCAAGTAAGTGTCTGCACCCCTAAAGTCTCCTCACAATACCATTATCTATAACCACCATTGACTTTTACTTCACCTGCCTGGGACCCACAGCCCTACCCGGAAAGGGCTTTCCACCTCAGCTGCCCCACATCATCATCATCCCTGGCCAGCTACTGGCAGCGGTGGCCATAAATAGCCACATTTATTCCGAGTGGCGTCACGAAAAACTCATAAACTTTTATTTATCCCCTGTAAATACCCCCCCATTGCACTGTGCATCGCCTGAGACCACAGCCCGGGTCGAGCCACCCGTGACATCCCCTCAAGAAATAGACCCCCGATCCGGTGCTGGGTACCCCGGTCTCTGGGCGTCACACGAACCTCCCTCGTCTCTGCCAGAGACCATTACTACTAGGGATATTTTGTATACGGCTTGAAATCTAGCCAATAAGAGCCCAGTCTTATCCACCAGTCATGAAGACCCAATGGTCTGAATGGAGAGCTCAGGGGTATAAGAAGAAGGACTGTCCATTGCCCAGGTAGACTCTTGCTACATGATACTAATCTAGGACCTGCGGATCCGATTGGCAAGCCATAGCTGAACCTGGATTATAACACTACATGGACTTCATCATCGAATGCAAGGATTCGGCTGAGACAGGGCTGTATTTTGCCTTCGTGCTGCCCTAGGCACTTTAAGTGGTCGCGCCCCTTAGTGACAACGTAACACTGAATTTTCGCACTCGACATCTGTTTAAGGCAGATCTACTCTGTAAAACACTTTAAAAAGTATCAATGAGAAACAAAGGGCACTAACCACCCCCCCCCATGGGAATCACCACAGGCACATCAAAACATAGCATGAGTATAAAATATTCCCACCACACCATCCCCACTTATATACTGTGACTGTCACACTGCCCCTAATAAACTACACACTGCCCTCCCTTATAAATTATACCCACCACACCTTCCTCAATTATGAAATATGATCTGCACATTGACCTCACATCATGCTGCCCCCTCCTCACAGTGTCCCATGCATTCTGCCCCCTCCTCACAGTGTCCCATGCATGCTGCCCCCCCCTCACAGTGTCCCATGCATTCTGCCCCCTCCTCACAGTGTCCCATGCATGCTGCCCCCTCCTCACAATGTCCCATGCATGCTACCCCCTCCTCACAGTGTCCCATGCATGCTGATCCCTCCTCAGTGTCCCATGCATACTGCTCCCTCCTCACAATGTCCCATGCATGCTGCTCCCTCCTCAATGTCCCATGCATGCTGCTCCCTCCTCACAATGTCCCATGCATGCTACCCCCTCCTCACAGTGTCCCATGCATGCTGCCCCCTCCTCACAATGTCCCATGCATGCTGCCCCCTCCTCACAATGTCCCATGCATGCTGCCCCCTCCTCACAGGGTCCCATGCATGCTGCCCCCTCCTCACAGGGTCCCATGCATGCTGCCCCCTCCTCACAGGGTCCCATGCATGCTGCCCCCTCCTCACAGGGTCCCATGCATGCTGCCCCCTCCTCACAGTGACCCATGCATGCTGCCCCCTCCTCACAATGTCCCATGCATGCTGCCCCCTCCTCACAATGTCCCATGCATGCTGCCCCCTCCTCACAATGTCCCATGCATGCTGCCCCCTCCTCACAATGTCCCATGCATGCTGCCCCCTCCTCACAATGTCCCATGCATGCTGCTCCCTCCTCACAATGTCCCATGCATGCTGCCCCCTCCTCACAATGTCCCATGCATGCTGCCCCCTCCTCACAATGTCCCATGCATGCTGCCCCCTCCTCACAATGTCCCATGCATGCTGCCCCCTCCTCACAATGTCCCATGCATGCTGCTCCCTCCTCACAATGTCCCATGCATGCTGCCCCCTCCTCACAGTGTCCCATGCATGCTGCCCCCTCCTCACAGTGTCCCATGCATGCTGCCCCCTCCTCACAGTGTCCCATGCATGCTGCCCCCTCCTCACAATGTCCCATGCATGCTGCTCCCTCCTCACAATGTCCCATGCATGCTACCCCCTCCTCACAGTGTCCCATGCATGCTGCCCCCTCCTCACAATGTCCCATGCATGCTGCCCCCTCCTCACAATGTCCCATGCATGCTGCCCCCTCCTCACAGGGTCCCATGCATGCTGCCCCCTCCTCACAGGGTCCCATGCATGCTGCCCCCTCCTCACAGGGTCCCATGCATGCTGCCCCCTCCTCACAGGGTCCCATGCATGCTGCCCCCTCCTCACAGTGACCCATGCATGCTGCCCCCTCCTCACAATGTCCCATGCATGCTGCCCCCTCCTCACAATGTCCCATGCATGCTGCCCCCTCCTCACAATGTCCCATGCATGCTGCCCCCTCCTCACAATGTCCCATGCATGCTGCCCCCTCCTCACAATGTCCCATGCATGCTGCTCCCTCCTCACAATGTCCCATGCATGCTGCTCCCTCCTCACAATGTCCCATGCATGCTGCCCCCTCCTCACAGTGTCCCATGCATGCTGCCCCCTCCTCACAGTGTCCCATGCATGCTGCCCCCTCCTCACAGTGTCCCATGCATGCTGCCCCCTCCTCACAATGTCCCATGCATGCTGCTCCCTCCTCACAATGTCCCATGCATGCTGCCCCCTCCTCACAGTGTCCCATGCATGCTGCCCCCTCCTCACAGTGTCCCATGCATGCTGCCCCCTCCTCACAATGTCCCATGCATGCTGATCCCTCCTCACAATGTCCCATGCATGCTGCCCCCTCCTCACAGTGTCCCATGCATGCTGCCCCCTCCTCACAGTGTCCCATGCATGCTGCTCCCTCCTCACAATGTCCCATGCATGCTGCTCCCTCCTCAATGTCCCATGCATGCTGCTCCCTCCTCACAATGTCCCATGCATGCTACCCCCCTCCTCACAGTGTCCCCATGCATGCTGCCCCCTCCTCACAATGTCCCATGCATGCTGCCCCCTCCTCACAATGTCCCATGCATGCTGCCCCCTCCTCACAGGGTCCCATGCATGCTGCCCCCTCCTCACAGGGTCCCATGCATGCTGCCCCCTCCTCACAGGGTCCCATGCATGCTGCCCCCTCCTCACAGGGTCCCATGCATGCTGCCCCCTCCTCACAGTGACCCATGCATGCTGCCCCCTCCTCACAATGTCCCATGCATGCTGCCCCCTCCTCACAATGTCCCATGCATGCTGCCCCCTCCTCACAATGTCCCATGCATGCTGCCCCCTCCTCACAATGTCCCATGCATGCTGCCCCCTCCTCACAATGTCCCATGCATGCTGCTCCCTCCTCACAATGTCCCATGCATGCTGCTCCCTCCTCACAATGTCCCATGCATGCTGCCCCCTCCTCACAGTGTCCCATGCATGCTGCCCCCTCCTCACAGTGTCCCATGCATTCTGCCCCCTCCTCACAGTGTCCCATGCATGCTGCCCCCTCCTCACAATGTCCCATGCATGCTGCTCCCTCCTCACAATGTCCCATGCATGCTGCCCCCTCCTCACAGTGTCCCATGCATGCTGCCCCCTCCTCACAGTGTCCCATGCATGCTGCCCCCTCCTCACAATGTCCCATGCATGCTGATCCCTCCTCACAATGTCCCATGCATGCTGATCCCTCCTCACAGTGTCCCATGCATGCTGCCCCCTCCTCACAGGGTCCCATGCATGCTGCCCCCTCCTCACAGGGTCCCATGCATGCTGCCCCCTCCTCACAGGGTCCCATGCATGCTGCCCCCTCCTCACAGGGTCCCATGCATGCTGCCCCCTCCTCACAGGGTCCCATGCATGCTGCCCCCTCCTCACAGGGTCCCATGCATGCTGCCCCCTCCTCACAGTCCCATGCATGCTGCTCCATCCTCACAGTGTCCCATGCATGCTGCCCCCTCCTCACAATGTCCCATGCATGCTGCTCCCTCCTCACAGTGTCCCATGCATGCTGCCCCCTCCTCACAATGTCCCATGCATGCTGCTCCCTCCTCACAGGGTCCCATGCATGCTGCCCCCTCCTCACAGGGTCCCATGCATGCTGCCCCCTCCTCACAGGGTCCCATGCATGCTGCTCCCTCCTCACAGTGTGCCATGCATGCTGCTCCCTCCTCACAGGGTCCCATGCATGCTGCCCCCTCCTCACAGGGTCCCATGCATGCTGCCCCCTCCTCACAGGGTCCCATGCATGCTGCCCCCTCCTTACAGGGTCCCATGCATGCTGCCCCCTCCTCACAATGTCCCATGCATGCTGCTCCCTCCTCACAGTGTCCCATGCATGCTGCCCCCTCCTCACAATGTCCCATGCATGCTGCTCCCTCCTCACAGGGTCCCATGCATGCTGCCCCCTCCTCACAGTGTCCCATGCATGCTGCCCCCTCCTCACAATGTCCCATGCATGCTGCTCCCTCCTCACAGTGTCCCATGCATGCTGCCCCCTCCTCACAATGTCCCATGCATGCTGCTCCCTCCTCACAGGGTCCCATGCATGCTGCCCCCTCCTCACAGGGTCCCATGCATGCTGCCCCCTCCTCACAGGGTCCCATGCATGCTGCTCCCTCCTCACAGTGTGCCATGCATGCTGCTCCCTCCTCACAGGGTCCCATGCATGCTGCCCCCTCCTCACAGGGTCCCATGCATGCTGCCCCCTCCTCACAGGGTCCCATGCATGCTGCCCCCTCCTCACAGGGTCCCATGCATGCTGCCCCCTCCTCACAGGGTCCCATGCATGCTGCCCCCTCCTCACAGTGTGCCATGCATGCTGCCCCCTCCTCACAGTGTGCCATGCATGCTGCCCCCTCCTCACAATGTCCCATGCATGCTGCCCCCTCCTCACAATGTCCCATGCATGCTGCCCCCTCCTCACAGTGTCCCATGCATGCTGCCCCCTCCTCACAATGTCCCATGCATGCTGATCCCTCCTCACAGTGTCCCATGCATGCTGATCCCTCCTCACAGTGTCCCATGCATGCTGCTCCCTCCTCACAATGTCCCAGCCATGCTGCTCCCTCCTCACAATGTCCCATGCATGCTGCCCCCTCCTCACAATGTCCCATGCATGCTGCCCCCTCCTCACAATGTCCCATGCATGCTGCTCCCTCCTCACAGTGTCCCATGCATGCTGCCCCCTCCTCACAGGGTCCCATGCATGCTGCCCCCTCCTCACAGGGTCCCATGCATGCTGCCCCCTCCTCACAGGGTCCCATGCATGCTGCCCCCTCCTCACAGGGTCCCATGCATGCTGCCCCCTCCTCACAGGGTCCCATGCATGCTGCCCCCTCCTCACAGGGTCCCATGCATGCTGCCCCCTCCTCACAGGGTCCCATGCATGCTGCCCCCTCCTCACAGGGTCCCATGCATGCTGCCCCCTCCTCACAGTGTCCCATGCATGCTGCCCCCTCCTCACAGTGTCCCATGCATGCTGCCCCCTCCTCAGTGTCCCATGCATGCTGCTCCATCCTCACAGTGTCCCATGCATGCTGCTCCCTCCTCACAGGGTCCCATGCATGCTGCTCCCTCCTCACAGGGTCCCATGCATGCTGCTCCCTCCTCACAGGGTCCCATGCATGCTGCCCCCTCCTCACAGGGTCCCATGCATGCTGCCCCCTCCTCACAGGGTCCCATGCATGCTGCCCCCTCCTCACAGTGTGCCATGCATGCTGCCCCTCTCCTCACAGTGTGCCATGCATGCTGCCCCCTCCTCACAATGTCCCATGCATGCTGCCCCCTCCTCACAATGTCCCATGCATGCTGCCCCTCTCCATGAGCTCCTAATGCTGCCTTACTCTTTTCCATAATGACACCTCCATGCTGCCCCACTCATCATACTAAGACCACCACACTAACGCTTATGCTGAGACCCCCCCCCCCCCACACACACACACACACACACACTACCCCACTCTTGATATTGACTCCCCTACATTGCTCCACTCCATACTGAGCTCCCAATGCTGCCCCCCTCTCATTCTGAGTCCTTACACTCCCCCCATCGATTTTGTCATTGCACTATCCCTCAACCCTTGTCCTCTGTCTCTAGCATTAGCCCCTCCCCCCAGCCTTCCCCCCCCAGCCTCAGCCTCTCTCTCCCCCCAGCCTCCCCCCCCAGCCTCAGCCTCTCTCTCCCCCCAGCCTCCCCCCCAGCCTCTCTCTCCCCCCAGCCTCCCCCCCAGCCTCTCTCTCCCCCCAGCCTCCCCCCCAGCCTCTCTCTCCCCCCAGCCCCCCCCCAGCCTCTCTCTCCCCCCAGCCTCCCCCCCAGCCTCTCTCTCCCCCCAGCCTCCCTCTCCCCCCAGCCTCCCTCTCCCCCCAGCCTCCCTCTCCCCCCAGCCTCTCTCTCCCCCCAGCCTCCCCCCCAGCCTCTCTCTCCCCCCCAGCCTCTCTCTCCCCCCAGCCTCCCTCTCCCCCCAGCCTCCCCCCCAGCCTCTCTCTCCCCCCAGCCTCCCCCCCAGCCTCTCTCTCCCCCCAGCCTCCCTCTCCCCCCAGCCTCCCCCCCAGCCTCTCTCTCCCCCCAGCCTCCCCCCAGCCTCTCTCTCCCCCCAGCCTCCCCCCCAGCCTCTCTCTCCCCCCAGCCTCCCCCCCAGCCTCTCTCTCCCCCCAGCCTCCCCCCCAGCCTCAGCCTCTCTCTCCCCCCAGCCTCCCCCTCAGCCTCTCTCTCCCCCCAGCCTCCCCCCCAGCCTCAGCCTCTCTCTCCCCCCAGCCCCCCCCCAGCCTCTCTCTCCCCCCAGCCTCTCTCTCCCCCCAGCCTCAGCCTCTCTCTCCCCCCAGCCTCCCCCCCAGCCTCTCTCTCCCCCCAGCCTCCCCCCCAGCCTCAGCCTCTTCCCCCCCCAGCCTCTCTCTCCCCCCAGCCTCCCCCCCAGCCTCAGCCTCTCTCTCCCCCCAGCCTCCCCCCCAGCCTCTCTCTCCCCCCAGCCTCCCCCCCAGCCTCAGCCTCTCTCTCCCCCCAGCCTCCCCCCCAGCCTCTCTCTCCCCCCAGCCTCCCCCCAGCCTCAGCCTCTCTCTCCCCCCAGCCTCCCCCCCAGCCTCTCTCTCCCCCAGCCTCCCCTCCAGCCTCAGCCTCTCTCTCCCCCCAGCCTCCCCCCCAGCCTCTCTCTCCCCCCAGCCTCAGCCTCTCTCTCCCCCCAGCCTCCCCCCCAGCCTCTCTCTCCCCCCAGCCTCCCCCCAGCCTCAGCCTCTCTCTCCCCCCAGCCTCCCCCCCAGCCTCTCTCTCCCCCCAGCCTCCCCCCCAGCCTCAGCCTCTCTCTCCCCCCAGCCTCCCCCCCAGCCTCAGCCTCTCTCTTCCCAGCCTCAGCCTCTCTCTTTTCCCAGCCTCCCCCCAGCTTCTTTTCCCAGCCTCCCCCAAGCCTCTCTTTTCCCAGCCTCCCCCCCCCAGCCTCTCTTTTCCCAGCCTCCCCCCCAGCCTCTCTTTTCCCAGCCTCCCCCCCAGCCTCTCTTTTCCCAGCCTCCCCCCCAGCCTCTCTTTTCCCAGCCTCCCCCCCAGCCTCTCTTTTCCCAGCCTCCCCCCCAGCCTCTCTTTTCCCAGCTTCCCCCCCAGCCTCTCTTTTCCCAGCCTCCCCCCCAGCCTCTCTTTTCCTAGCCTCCCCCCCAGCCTCTCTTTTCCCAGCCTCCCCCCCCAGCCTCTCTTTTCCCAGCCTCCCCCCCAGCCTCTCTCTTTTCCCAGCCTCTCTCTTTTCCCAGCCTCCCCCCCCCAGCCTCTCTCTTTTCCCAGCCACCCCCCAGCCAAAAAGAGGCATCGCAACGATCATCAACTAACCTGTAAGGTGCCCATACATTCTAGGCTCTGCCTTACGCATACCTGCTCCGGTGCCTGCTGCCCTGCTCTGCTATTATCCTCTTCTTCTGGCTGGCTCCAGCTCCAGTCGCGTCCTCCTCCGCGGCGTGTGTTGTCTGCAGAATTGGACGCTGCAGCACGGGGCAGTGAGCTGATTGGCGCGCCCGCGCGCCTCTGACCCGGAAGTGCAGGTGCTGGAACTTCCGGGGTTAATCAGCTCACTATGCCTGGTGCCCTCCGTGTATTTAAAGAGACAGAAGTGCGCCTTTCCTCTCCCTCTCAACCCCCCCTCCCCCCCGAGAACACAGCGAAGTGCAACGGAGGGAGGGGCGGGGGGCGGGGATGTAAAAAAAAAAAAAAAATTTACATATATTTTTTTTTTTTTTTTTGCTGCCAGAAAGTGCCGCCCCCCCTCAACGTGCCGCCCTAGGCACGGGACCACAGGTGCCTAGTGGCAAATACGGCCCTGGGCTGAGATATTAAGGACACCATCCTTGTAACTACCAAGACTGCAGATACCAAGAGAACATCCCAATTTTCTCTCTAAGACTTGACGACTTTGAGTCCCCAGTTTTAGGGTGTTGTTACATCCTTAAATCCCAGCACATAATGTGAATTATTATACATTTTTAATTTATTGGTTCTGTAAAATCTTCAGGCTGCTCTGGATTCACGGACAAGATTTTCTGCCTTCCCAGAGAATATCTACAAGGAATCTGAGGGCATCTCAATCACTTCCTACTGCGGAGAAGAAAGGATCCTCACCACCAGCTGCTGCCTCCTTACAAGCCGTGGAAAAGGGGATCTCAGATACTCTGAGGCCAGCAATGGAGGCACAACTACATCTACAGCTCAAGTCTCTCTGAGACTTATTGTGACCAGAGTAAGAGAACATAATGTAAGAACTTTGGTAGCAAAGAAAGTCAGATTAAGGCCCTGTGCGCACTAGGCGTTTTTACCCGTGGTTTTGCTGCGGAAATTTCTTGAGAAATGCTTGTGATTTTTCTGCAGACATTTCCCAGCAAAACCTATGGGAAAAAAAATTATCTGTGCGCACGCTGCGTTTTTTTCTCAAGAAAATTCTTTGTGAAGATTTTCTTGAGAAAGTTTCTTGAGAAAATGAGCATGTCCATTATTTTCCGCAGGCAGCTGCGGTATTTCACTCCATTCACTGTAATGTAATCGCGAAATTCCGGGGTATACCGCAGGTAGCAAATGATGTGCGGTATACCCCCGGTATAGCCGCGATTTATCTGCGGTAATGTTCATCACTGCCTGCGGTTTTGCAGGGAGTGATGTTATTATGCCAGGAAGAGGAAGCGGAACTAAATAGGAGAGAAAAGGCGCAATAGGGTCTTACCCGATATATTGGGCAAAATCATATAGAAGTGGTGCACTCACCTGATCGGGTTGTGCCAGTCACAACTCCTTTAACAGCAAAGAGTGAGCGCCTGAGCGGTCCAGCAGCAGCCCTGTTGCACAAGTGGAACGTCAAAAGGAAAACTGGAGGAAAAAAACAGGTTTTTTGCCACGCTTGAAGACCACAGACATTGATGTCAAAACAGATGATTCTTTTTATTATTTCATCCTACGCGTTTCGGAGACCCCAACTGTCTCCTTCTTCAGGGAAAAGACGGAGACAGTTGGGGGTCTCCAAAACGCGTAGGAATGAAATAATAAAAAGAATCATCTGTTTTGACATCAATGTCTGTGGTCTTCAAGCGCAGCAAAAAACCTGTTTTTTCCTCCAGTTTTCCTTTAGAAGAGGAAGCGGAGCAGAGAAAACACAGACGTCACACTCCCTGGACGCCGCACAGAAGCGCTTCCATGTGACCTCCAGGCTGCCCGTGCAGTCTGTGTCCTGCTGCACTGCAGTGTGTCAGTGTCTGCCCCACCAGTGTCAGCAGCTCACGCGGCAGCGCAGGCAGACACTGACACACTGCAGTGCATGCAGCCGCGGGGATGACGGGCGCTGCTGTCAGGAGGTGAGATGAGATCATTACCTGCTGTGACGATCTCCTGCCTCCTGATGTCACCGCTGTCACTGCCGCCTATGCCTGCGGCCCGAGACTGTCACTGGCGGTGACGTCACGGGCTCTCGCGATACTGCTGAGAACGCGGCGGGCATAGAAGGCAGTGACAGCGCTGATGACAGGACTGCAGGAGATGATCACAGCAGGTAATGATCTCATCTATCCTCCTGATGGCAGAGCTCGGCATCCCCTGCAGTGACCTGGGCTGACCTATTGATGTTAGCTCAGGTCACTGCATTACTCTCCCAGCCAATGGGGAACATTCTGTTCTTCATTGACTGGGACAGTGACTATGGTATGGATCGTCATGGGACCCCCCTCCTTATTGGATTACGCCGGACCCGGATTTGATTGTTCTTGTCAATAAATTGGTGAAAGAGGGAATGTGGGGAGTGTTTTTTCAAATAAAACTTTTTTTGTTGTCTATTTTTTATTTCTTACTGACTGGGTTGGTGATGTCGGGTATTTGATAGACGCGTGACATCACTAACCCCAGGGCTTGATGCCAGGTGACATTACACATCTGGTATCAACCCCATATATTACCCTGTTTGCCACCGCACCATGGCAACGGGATGAGTTGGGGAGAAGCGCCAGGATTGGCACGTCTAATGGATGTGCCACTTCTGGGGAGGCTGCATCCTGCTATTTTTAGGCTGGGGAGTGTCCAATAACAGTGGACTTCCCTAGTCTGAGAATATCAGACCCCAGCTGTCCGCTTTACCTTGGCTGGTAATCCAATTTGGGGGGGACCCCATGTTTTTTGTTTTAAATTATTTATTTAATGTAAAATAACAGCATGGTGTGCCCTCTGTTTTGGATTACCAGCCAAGGTGAAGCTGCCAGCTGTGGTGTGTAGGCTGCAGCCGTCTGCTTTACCCTAGCTGGCTACAAAAGATGGGGGGACCTCACGTCATTTGTTTTTTAATTATTTATTTATTTATTTTTTGGCTAAATACAAGGCTAGGCACCCTTTAGTGCCACATGAAAGTCACTAAAGGGTGCCAGCTTAGAATATGCAGGGAGGTGGGACATTATATAGGTCTTTCTCATCTATCTATCTATTCATCTATCCATCTATCCATTATCTGTCTATCTATCGATTATCTATTATCTATATTATTTATTGCAGTTCATCATAAAAAAAACGTAGGGACCTGTTACATCTCGTGGCTCTCCTGAGGCAAGGACTGAGGCAGTCTCCCATTCCTTGCCTGCCACGAGCATTCCTGCTCAGCAGCGCCGAAGGTCTGCCAGACTGCGCAGTGTGCAGGAGATACCTTCTCAGAGAGGGAGCAGAAGGGTGACACCTAGTGGTTCTCCTGTTACAAGGAGTGAAGCGGTCTCCCATTCCTGGCCTGCCGCAGACTCTCCTGCTCAGCGGCCCCGAAGGTCTGCGAGGCTGCGCAATGTGCAGAGGTTTACTACTCAGGGAAGCAGTGAGATTCCCGTTATCTCTGCACATTGTGAGACCGAGGATCCCGCCTCTATTTCCCAGAGGCAGGAGGGTGAGCATGTGCAATGCGTGGTGGGTCCTGATTCGCTCACTGACGTCACACGGCTTGATGACAAGGCTGGTGACGTGGTGAATCCTGACTGGCCAGGCTGGGACGTCGTGGACCCTGATTGGGTCAAGTCCGTCATCTCCGCCTCGCGCCCGCCCTCGGGTGGAGCTGCACCTCCTTAAAAGCTCCCCCTGCCATCATGGCGGCGCGCGACCGTCCTTCTATGTTTGGATGTCTGGCAGCGTGCTGCCACGCCACTGCTCAGGCATTACTGTCTCTTGTGGGCTTGGCCCTTGCTGCTCCGGCAGTACCCCCGTCAACAGGCCGTGTTCCTGTCCCAGGTGAGCTCCTCAAGTCTCCTTTGGACTCACCTGGTTATTGAAAGCACACATGCGTGGGCACCTCTGTGCTACCCTCGTGCCATATTCTCGTGACTTCCACTGGCACACGTGCGTGGGCACCTCTGTGCTTCCCCGTGCAACAGGTACACCGAGCTGTGAGATCTGTGCCATACAACCCTCACGGGTTAGGGCAGATTGGTGTACATAGATCGTCTGTGACATTCCAGACGATCGCTAGCAGCAACCCGCTCACTCTTCACCCACCATAGCGGCGGTCCCTTACACCGCACAGTGGACCTTGACCGGCGGAAGCAGTCCATTTCCCATCTTGGCACGCTTCCCCGGGTCCCCCTCGTAACATTACGGTCGCGCCAAAGGTCTGGCTATGGCTGAAGAGCAGCAGCAGTTGCTGCGTTATGTGCAGCAGTTGGAGTCACGATTGGCAGCAGTGGAGCAGTCTTCCTCCGATAAGACTACTCTGACGACAGTCGCCACCCAGGCGGCTACCCAGGCTGTGCTATTGGGCGGAAGGTCTCCTCGCCTTGCGCTTCCAGAGCGCTTTAGCGGCAACAGCTCTGAGTGCCGTGGTTTTATAAACCAGGTTACCACCTACTTAGAGCTGTCCGTGACTCTTTACGCTACCGAGAAGGCGAAGGTAGCCTTCGTCCAGTCCCTGCTCACAGGGAGAGCGCTGAAGTGGTCCACGCCGTTGTGGGAGCGCGGAGATCGTGTGGTGAATAACTTAGCAGCTTATCTTGGGGCCATGAGAATGGTGTTCCTCGGGCCTCAAGTCACCCACGATTCCGCGCTGCGCCTCCTACGACTTCGGCAAGGGTCTGCTTCAGTCGGGGACTTTGCTGTACATTTTAGGACACTGGCCGCAGAGCTGGACTGGCCGGATAAGGTCCTTGTCCCTGTGTTTTGGGAGGGCCTGGCAGGGTTTGTCAAAGACGCACTGGCCACACGTGAGGTGCCTGCCACTTTAGAGTCCTTGATTCAGGTTGCCTCTCGCATAGACATCCGCCAGGCGGAGCGAAGGCTCGAGGTCTCTTCAGCACCCACGTCTTCTCGGCCTAAAAAGCATCTGACTCCCGTCTTCCATCAGACAGGTCCCCCAAGCCAGTCCTGTAGGCGACTCCGTGGAGTCAATGGAGGTGTCCAAGGTGGTCTCCTCTGCCCCAGGTTCTCGGTCTTGTGTCATCTGCTTTTCCTGTGGGCAGAGGGGACACATAGCTACCCGTCCCAAACCGTCGGGAAAAGACAGCGTCTAGTTTCTATCAGAGGGGGGACTCTAGACGCTACTTCTCCCTCTAGGTTGACTATCAGCACCCAGTTGCAGTTCGGCACTACTCTCTTCTCTGCCCTGGCTTGCTTGGACTCAGGCGCTGAAGGCAATTTCATCTCGACCTCCCTGGCAACCCGATACTCAGTTCCCCTGGTTCTGTTGCCCAAGCCACTCAGGGTCTGGGTAGTCGACGGGTCCATACTACTCGATCCTATCACCCAGATCACCATCCCTCTCAGGATGGATGTACCACCGGGACACCATGAGCAGGTGTCCTTCCTGGTGCTTCCAGGGGGGACGGATGAGATCCTACTGGGTCTTCCCTGGTTGAGACAGCATGCTCCTATACTCAACTGGGCAACAGGGGAGATCTCATCCTGGGCAGGATCCTGTAGAGAGCACCTCGTGACTACCGAACCACCCGCTACCATTAGGTCGGTTGGGTCCTCAGGGAATACTGAGGGGCCGGGTTTACCGACACCTTATGAGGCCTACAGGGATGTCTTTTCCAAAAGGGCCGCAGATACTCTTCCTCCCCACCGGCCATATGATTGCCGAATAGACCTGAAGCCAGGCTCCGAGCCCCCCAGGGGCAGAGTGTATCCACTCTCTGCTCCAGAGACGGAGGCTATGTCCAAATATATTCAGGACAGCCTGGCGAAGGGGTTCATTCGCAAGTCTATTTCACCGGCTGGTGCAGGGTTCTTTTTTGTGCAGAAGAAGGAAGGGGATCTGCGCCCCTGTATCGATTACAGGGGATTAAATGCAATCACAATCAAGAACAAATACCCTTTGCCCCTCATTACTGAGCTATTTGATCGATTCCGCGGGGCAAAGGTCTTCACAAAGCTGGATCTACGCGGGGCGTATAATCTAGTGCGAGTCCGAAAGGGCGATGAGTGGAAGACCGCCTTTAACACCAGGGACGGTCACTACGAGTATCTAGTAATGCCCTTCGGACTCTGCAATGCCCCCGCCGTATTTCAAGACTTTGTGAATGACATTTTCCGGGATTTGTATCTTTCCGTGGTTGCATACCTGGATGACATTCTTATCTTCTCCCCCGATCTTACCACCCATCGGAGGGATGTCATCCGAGTACTTAAGAGGCTCCGCACCCATTCGTTATATGCTAAGCTGGAAAAGTGCGTTTTTGAACAGGAATCCTTGCCGTTCCTGGGGTACATAGTGTCCAGTCAGGGGTTAGCAATGGATCCGGGGAAGTTGGAGACAGTGATGAACTGGCCTGAGCCCCGCTCGCTGAAGGCGATCCAGCGATTCTTGGGGTTTATCAATTATTATCGCCAGTTCATTCCCAACTTCTCGACGGTGGCAGCACCCATCATTGCCCTTACCCGCAAGGGCGCTAATCCCAAAGCATGGACACGGGAAACGGTAGAGGCATTTCACACTCTCAAAACTCACTTCTCCAGAGCTCCCATCCTTCATCGTCCAGACATCTCCAAACCCTTCCTACTGGAGGTAGACGCCTCTTCGGTCGGTGCAGGTGCAGTCCTGTACCAGAAAAACGAACGAGGAAGGAAGCATCCTTGTTTCTTTTTCTCCAAGACCTTTTCTCCGGCCGAGAGGAACTACTCCATAGGGGATAGGGAGTTACTGGCGATGAAACTAGCATTCCAGGAATGGCGGCATCTCCTGGAGGGTGCGAAGCATCCATTTGAGGTTTTTTCTGACCACAAAAACCTCACATACCTCCAGACAGCACAACGCCTGAACCCAATGCAGGCCCGTTGGTCTTTATTCTTCTCCCGGTTCCGCTTTATTATCCGCCACCTGGCCGGTGAGAAGAACGTACGGGCCGATGCCTTGTCACGTTGTATGGTTGTGTTGGAGGAGGACGAGGAGGAGCCTCGTCTTATACTACCCCCGGACAGCTTGAGGATGGTCACTTCCACTTCTTTGGACCAGGTGCCACCTGGCAAAACCCTCGTTCCCCCTGAACTACGGAACGAGGTGCTATCGTCGGCCCATGCCTCCAAGGTCGGGGGTCACTTCGGGGTCAAAAGGACCAGAGACCTGGTGACCAGGCATTATTGGTGGCCGAGACTACCCCAGGACATACAGGAATATGTGGGAGCCTGTATGTCGTGTGCTCGGAATAAGCCGTCCCGGCAGAGACCGGCAGGTCTTCTTCACCCACTGCCAGTGCCGGATCGTCCCTGGGAAGTGGTAGGCATGGACTTCCTGGGAGATCTGCCCAAGTCAGCAGGGCACAGGGTCGTATGGGTCATCACGGACCACTTCTCTAAAATGGTCCACTTGGTGCCTCTCCCACAACTCCCGACGTCACGTGCTCTCGCCACCTTGTTCATTCGGCATGTATTTAGGTTGCATGGCATGCCTGACAAGGTGGTGAGCGACCGGGGTCCCCAGTTCGCGTCTCGCTTCTGGAGAGAGCTCTGTAAGCTCCTGCAGATAGAGCTGAACATCTCCTCCGCATACCATCCCGAGACCAATGGACTAGTGGAGAGGACTAATCAGACCTTGGTAACTTACCTCCGCCATTTTATATCCGCGCACCACGACAACTGGGCTAACCTCCTTCCTTGGGCCGAATTTGCCATTAACAATTCGGTCCATGAATCCTCTGGCCAGACTCCGTTCCTACTCAATAACGGACAACATCCCAGAATCCCGGTTCCGATGCCCATTACGTAACCCGATACTAGAGTGGAGGATTGGGCGACCAAGGCCCGGGAGATCTGGGATGACACCCAAGAGGCTCTTAAAAGGGCTAAAGACCGGATGGTGACAACGGCTGATGTTCGCCGCCGCCCTGCACCATCCTTCGCCCCTGGTGACCTAGTATGGCTGTCCTCTAAAAATGTTAACCTACGGGTACAGGCAGCCAAATTCGCCCCTAGGTATCTGGGTCTGTTTAAAGTACTACAGCAGGTAAACCCAGTGGCATATCGACTCCAGCTCCCTCCACGCTGGGCTATAGCCAACACCTTTCACGTGTCCCTCCTGAAACCCGTACGACTTAATAAATTCTCGGGGTCCCTGCCGGCTCAAACCGACTCCCCGTCCGACGACCCTGAGGTGGCAAAACTTGTGGAGACAAAAGTCATACAGGGCAAGAGGTACTACCTCGTGGAGTGGGCCGGCCGTGGTCCGGAGCATAGATCCTGGGAGTTGGAGGATCATATCCGCGCCCCGGGTTTGATAGCGGCCTTCGAGCACGGACAGGAGGGGGGGCCTAGACGGGGGGGTAATGTTACATCTCGTGGCTCTCCTGAGGCAAGGACTGAGGCAGTCTCCCATTCCTTGCCTGCCACGAGCATTCCTGCTCAGCAGCGCCGAAGGTCTGCCAGACTGCGCAGTGTGCAGGAGATACCTTCTCAGAGATGCAGCAGAAGGGTGACACCTAGTGGTTCTCCTGTTACAAGGAGTGAAGCGGTCTCCCATTCCTGGCCTGCCGCAGACTCTCCTGCTCAGCGGCCCCGAAGGTCTGCGAGGCTGCGCAATGTGCAGAGGTTTACTACTCAGGGAAGCAGTGAGATTCCCGTTATCTCTGCACATTGTGAGACCGAGGATCCCGCCTCTATTTCCCAGAGGCAGGAGGGTGAGCATGTGCAATGCGTGGTGCGTCCTGATTCGCTCACTGACGTCACACGGCTTGATGACAAGGCTGGTGACGTGGTGAATCCTGACTGGCCAGGCTGGGACGTCGTGGACCCTGATTGGGTCAAGTCCGTCATCTCCGCCTCGCGCCCGCCCTCGGGTGGAGCTGCACCTCCTTAAAAGCTCCCCCTGCCATCATGGCGGCGCGCGACCGTCCTTCTATGTTTGGATGTCTGGCAGCGTGCTGCCACGCCACTGCTCAGGCATTACTGTCTCTTGTGGGCTTGGCCCTTGCTGCTCCGGCAGTACCTCGTTTGCAGGCCGTGTTCCTGCCTTGCTGCTCCGGCAGTACCCCCGTCAACAGGCCGTGTTCCTGTCCCAGGTGAGCTCCTCAAGTCTCCTTTGGACTCACCTGGTTATTGAAAGCACACGTGCGTGGGCACCTCTGTGCTACCCTCGTGCCATATTCTCGTGACTTCCACTGGCACACGTGCGTGGGCACCTCTGTGCTTCCCCGTGCAACAGGTACACCGAGCTGTGAGATCTGTGCCATACAACCCTCACGGGTTAGGGCAGATCGGTGTACATAGATCGTCTGTGACATTCCAGACGATCGCTAGCAGCAACCCGCTCACTCTTCACCCACCATAGCAGCGTTCCCTTACACCGCACAGTGGACCATGACCGGCGGAAGCAGTCCATTTCCCATCTTGGCACGCTTCCCCGGGTCCCCCTCGTAACAGGGACCAACCTGCGGAAAAATCGCGGCAAAAACGCATGCGTTTTTCCCACAGTTTTGGTGCGTTTTTTTTACCACAGGTGCGGTAATACTCCCAGAAGTTTCTCAAGAAATTTTCTTGAGAAAAATCACTTTTCTAGTGTGCACATAGCCTTAGAGAACTTGTCACATTGCTTTACCCCTTCACAACCGTATTGTTATGACAGACGTCTACCACTAACAAGGGGATGAACAAATCAGGAGACATATTAAACCTGCAACTTACAGGTCCTTATTCAGACTATGAGAAACCCTAAATCTGACCCTGCTTTATCCCTACCCAACCGAGGAGGTTGGCACCCTAAGATTATGCAATGGCTCCCCGCTCAATGTCGGCTGACCCTGACACCATACACCGCAGAGTTTACAGGGCTGGGGGGTCCGCCTGTCAGTGCCAAATCAGGAGAGATGTTAAATCTGCTGTCCACAGGTCCTTATTCAGACTATGATAAGCCCTATATCCGACCCTGATTTATCCCCACCTGACCGCGAAGGTTAGCACCCTAGGATTAGGCAATGATGCCCTCAGTTAATGTCAACTGACTCTGAGTGTCCTTAATAATTATAAACAAAGTGTAAGACAAAACAACAATAACCATAGAGAGGGTGAGACGCCGGCTAAGAACATGTTCACACAGTCACTGAGAAAAGATCGAGGAAAAATAGAAGAAACTCAAAAGACCAATGGAACGCGGGGAAACCCCCCAAACCCTAAACGTAACAGAATGGGGAAAATACTGGGAAGAGAAACACAGAAGCAATGGAGGGAATTCAACAAGAGAATCCTTAACTGAAGAGCTGGGACTCCAACATCCCCCTACCTAGGAACATAGCCATCCCTGAGGAATGTGCAGGGTGACATTAAATAACCCTCCCAAGATGTGATAGGCCAAACAAAACAAGGAGGAGAAAACACCTGATAAAAAGGAAAGCAAGACAAAGGAAAGACAAGAGGACTATCAGCAATCAGAAAAAGACAAAACAGGCTGTAGTCCAACAGAGAGGGAAACCAACCACGCAACCAGAGGTTACCGGATCAAGATATGACACTTATAGCGTAAAATGACATCATGTTTGGAGCTAATGTATGGTGTGGTTTCAGGATGTGAGTCCTCACCAGACCCAACAAATGCTAGCTCTCCTCCTCTGAAACTCAGCCTCAAGTTTATGGGAAAAGTGTAGCTTTCTATGTGGAGGTCTCAGCAGGACCTTACATGACACAGACCATGTATCCATATAATTCTCATGTGTATAACATGTCTTCATCATCTCTCATTGGACAGAATTCGATGACGATCATAGAAGCTTACCCATCCTCTGATTGGTATACATCAATACTCTCCTCCCACCATAATGCCGCTCAGGCTTGTGTACGTTATATCCGGAGTTACCTGTACTATTATAAGTGGAAGCAGCCTTGTCCCTAATCCCAGCATGTGTCCATAATGATAGGAGACTGACTCACTGAGGAGCATGGACCTGTCCTACAGAAGGTCCCCCAATCACCCTTCTACTGGTATACCAAAAATACTCTGCGCCCCTCCTAATACTGCTCAGGCTTGTGTATGTTATATCCGGAGTTACCTGTACTATTATAAGTGGAAGCAGCCTTGTCCCTAATCCCAGCATGTGTCCATAATGATAGGAGACTGACTCACTGAGGAGCATGGACCTGTCCTACAGAAGGTCCCCCAATCACCTTTCTACTGGTATACCCCCAATACTCTGCTCCCCCTCCTAATACTGCTCAGTCTTGTGGATGTTATATCCGGAGTTACCTGTACTATTATAAGTGGAAGCAGCCTTGTCCCTAATCCCAGCATGTGTCCATAATGATAGGAGACTGACTCACTGAGGAGCATGGACCTGTCCTACAGAAGGTCCCCCAATCACCCTTCTACTGGTAACCAAAAAATACTATGCGCCCCTCCTAATACTGCTCAGTCTTGTGGATGTTATATCGGAGTTTCCTGTACTATTATAAGTGGAAGCAGCCTTGTGCCTAATCCCAGCATGTGTCCATAATGATAGGAGACTGACTCA
Source organism: Anomaloglossus baeobatrachus (assembly GCF_048569485.1). Lineage (NCBI taxonomy): Eukaryota > Metazoa > Chordata > Amphibia > Anura > Aromobatidae > Anomaloglossus > Anomaloglossus baeobatrachus. Next base: position 306,482,918 of record NC_134359.1, on the reverse strand, counting down.
CTGAGGAGCATGGACCTGTCCTACAGAAGGTCCCCCAATCACCCTTCTACTGGTATACCCCAATACTCTGCTCCCCTCCTAATACTGCTCAGTCTGGTGGACATTATATCCAGAGCTCCATCCTCTGCGTGGTGTAATCCATAAATACAATAGTCTGTAGACTGAGGTCAGAATATCCCCGTGATGGGCCCACACCACACGGGAGAAATGCAGACCCACAACACAGAAAATAATAATGGCCTCCACATATTGCAGAAAATGTATACAGGAGGATTGTTTTTATTTGGATACCTACAATGAATCTAAAGTGGATACAAATACAATCAAATTACAGATCCGGGTATAATAAAGGTGTTTGTGTCTAAACCTTCAGTCCGTCACCATCTACATGAGCTGCCCCCACGTCACAGCCGCGGGGGGCTGCAAGCGTCTGGGAGAACGTCAGGCCAATAGTGTCCATAGGGCCCTCACCAATGGCCATCACAGCAGGCAGCATTAGTGGCAGGATGATCGGTCACCTCTCTACACCCCGGGGTTTTCATACAGTTTAATGTCTTTATATCTGGCTGTGTTCATACATTGCAGACTTTGAGGACATTGTTTTAATAAACTGCATTAAGAAACACTAGCATACATGTTTGCACCAAATCCTCCCTGTGCAGACGTAGCCTGTGGTGGATGATCGTCTGCTCCCTGGATGAAGTTTTGTATGCACAATATATATAAAGGACATCGCACCGACCGATAATCGCGCTCACCACTGTCCTCCCATCCCATGGCGTTTCCCGTTTTTCTTTCCTTTATCCTTTTCCCTCTGTTTCATTCTCTGCTCATGCTCATGCTGATCTCGTAATCTCTGTCTCTCGAATTCTCCCTGTAATCTCGCCATCCTTTCCTTGTGTTGTTGTCTTTGTTTCTCCATCTGTTCTTCCTGCTCTTGCTTCCATAGTCTGAAGGCCTGCTCCATCCGAACGTTCTCCACATCTTTCTGTCTGGCTAGATTTGTCTCAAGAAACTTAATTTCCCTTTTGTGAATATAATTCAGTACAAATATCTTCCGATCAATCATCTCCTGATCCGCGTCCCGGTCGTAGGTGGCTCGGAAATTAGCATCACTGATGACTTCGTAGAGAAACTGCATGACCGCCCCATGAGTTTCCCTTCTTTTCTTACTATTTTCCTCTGTGTAATTTTCGAGGCCAAAAAACTTATCGACGCCGATGTCCCTAAACATACTTTCCACTTCAGTGTAGTTCTCGTGATTCCGGTGAGTGAGGACAACGGTGGGAACGACCTCTGAAACAAAAGTGACATGAGAACTTCAGAACTGAGTACATTTACAGATGAGTAGATCGGTGGACATTCAATGGAGACGGAAATACTGGACTATGGACCGGCCTTCATTGTCTCGGCTAAGGCTGCTCCATACTCGAAAATGTAACCATCAGTGAAACCTCAACAAAGAAGACTCTTTCTAATTCATCCATCACCAAAGAAGATGTCACATCAAATGGGTATTTATTACAGTAAAATAAAGCACACAATACACAATACACGCAGAACATGCAGCACGATGATGCTTATTTCTTGTGATATCACAGTAAGAGGAGCACTTACCACCTTCATCACTTCCCAGAGACGGACAATGTTCTGTAGGACACTCTATATGGAGAGGTGAATGTAACTATATTAGACGTCCCATCATAATTTAGATTTCATACCCATCCTAGTGACGTTGAAGTGTATAAAATGCTTCACCATCACCATCTTCCCTGGTTTCCAGCGCTGATCCGATCCTCATATGCCCTGACGGACTATCCAGGGGTCTATGTGAGAGCCGGAAGTCTCAATGTAACTCAATTTGTGGTTCCATAGGCTTACACTATAGGAAGTATCTCCACCCCACACAACGGTCGCTGCGTGAGCAGGTACTGTAAATAAGGGGAGCTGTAAATTGGGGAACACAGGGATTGGTAAATATTTTATGCACTTCCACACCAGTACATAGGTAATTAGGATGAATTATGAAACCTCTATAACCTCGCCATACAGGCCGTCCTTCAGAGCATCGTCCGGTCACTGGGAAGTGATGAAGGTGGTAAATGTTCCCCTCACTGTGTTACATATATATACTATCATACTGTATATACTACACTTACTTTGGGTATTGGGCTTTTTATTTTATTGTAATGTGAGACACTATTAGTCTTTTTACTGTAGTGGGTTGTTATTGGATCAGGACGTACATCTCAAGGTTGGACTCATGGTCTTGGATGCTGTTCCATGGGAAAACAATGTCTATCAGCTGTGATGTTGGGAAACATTGGAACATTATGCTTCTTAATACATCCCTAAATTGCATTTGCCTTTTTTGCTGCTGCATCACACTGTTGACTCATGTGCAGTCTGTGATCTCTTAGTACATAAGCAAGGATGGTTGACCTTAGGGAGATCAACATCTAGCACCGCGGAGACACCATCACATGTTTCTCAACGCAGTGATTCTAGAACAAGGCCCCCTGGGAAAATATGCAAAACAGGACTGCCGCGGAGACACCATCACATGTTTCTCAACGCTGGCAGGAAAACTAGCCAGGTCTTTCACCGGGAAGGAACAACCACGGGAAGGGCAGTCTCCAGTCAAGGAGACCACCTATACCAAAACATGGTATCCATCCACAGGCGGAGACTGCCCTTCCCGTGGTTGTTCCTTCCCGGTGAAAGACCTGGCTAGTTTCCTGCCAGCGTTGAGAAACACGTGATGGTGTCTCCGCGGCAGTCTTGTTTTGCATGTGATCTCTTAGTATACTGTCATATACTGTCATGCAAATGGCTAAAGAAAATGATCCTGCAGACGCCTCCTGTGGGAATTGGCCCTTTTTTCTATCTTTTTGGCGTTAGCAAGGATCTTACCTGCCGCTACATATGCATGATGGATCTGTATATACACGGGGGGCACTTACTTGTTAGTTCTGTATATACACGGGGGGCACTTACTTGTTAGTTCTGTATATACACGGGGGGCACTTACTTGTTAGTTCTGTATATACACGGGGGGCACTTACTTGTTAGTTCTGTATATACACGGGGGGCACTTACTTGTTAGTTCAGTATATACACAGGGGCACTTACTTGTTAGTTCTGTATATACATGGGGGGCACTTACTTGTTAGTTCTGTATATACACGGGGGGCACTTACTTGTTAGTTCTGTATATACACAGGGGCACTTACTTGTTAGTTCTGTATATACACAGGGGGCACTTACTTGTTAGTTCTGTATATACACGGGGGGCACTTACTTGTTAGTTCTGTATATACACGGGGGGCACTTACTTGTTAGTTCTGTATATACACGGGGGGCACTTACTTGTTAGTTCTGTATATACACGGGGGGCACTTACTTGTTAGTTCTGTATATACACGGGGGGCACTTACTTGTTAGTTCTGTATATACACGGGGGGGCACTTACTTGTTAGTTCTGTATATACACGGAGGGCATTTACTTGTTAGTTCTGTATATACACGGGGGGCACTTACTTGTTAGTTCTGTATATACACAGGGGCACTTACTTGTTAGTTCTGTATATACACGGGGGGCACTTACTTGTTAGTTCTGTATATACACGGGGGGCACTTACTTGTTAGTTCTGTATATACACGGGGGGCACTTACTTGTTAGTTCTGTATATACACGGGGGACACTTACTTGTTAGTTCAGTATATACACGGGGGGCACTTACTTGTTAGTTCTGTATATACACGGGGGCCACTTACTTGTTAGTTCTGTATATACACGGGGGACACTTACTTGTTAGTTCAGTATATACACGGGGGGCACTTACTTGTTAGTTCTGTATATACACGGGGGGCACTTACTTGTTAGTTCTGTATATACACGGGGGCACTTACTTGTTAGTTCTGTATATACACGGGGGCACTTACTTGTTAGTTCTGTATATACACGGGGACACTTACTTGTTAGTTCTGTATATACACGGGGGGCACTTACTTGTTAGTTCTGTATATACACGGGGACACTTACTTGTTAGTTCAGTATATACACGGGGGACACTTACTTGTTAGTTCTGTATATACACGGGGGCACTTACTTGTTAGTTCAGTATATACACGGGGGACACTTACTTGTTAGTTCTGTATATACACGGGGGCACTTACTTGTTAGTTCTGTATATACACGGGGGACACTTACTTGTTAGTTCTGTATATACACGGGGGACACTTACTTGTTAGTTCAGTATATACACGGGGGACACTTACTTGTTAGTTCTGTATATACACGGGGACACTTACTTGTTAGTTCTGTATATACACGGGGGGCACTTACTTGTTAGTTCTGTATATACACGGGGACTCTTACTTGTTAGTTCTGTATATACACGGGGGCACTTACTTGTTAGTTCTGTATATACACGGGGGGCACTTACTTGTTAGTTCTGTATATACACGGGGGGCACTTACTTGTTAGTTCTGTATATACACGGGGGGCACTTACTTGTTAGTTCTGTATATACACGGGGGGCACTTACTTGTTAGTTCTGTATATACACGGGGTGCACTTACTTGTTAGTTCTGTATATACACGGGGGACACTTACTTGTTAGTTCTGTATATACACGGGGGGCACTTACTTGTTAGTTCTGTATATACACGGGGGGCACTTACTTGTTAGTTCTGTATATACACGGGGGGCACTTACTTGTTAGTTCTGTATATACACGGGGGGCACTTACTTGTTAGTTCTGTATATACACGGGGTGCACTTACTTGTTAGTTCTGTATATACACGGGGGACACTTACTTGTTAGTTCTGTATATACACAGGGGCACTTACTTGTTAGTTCTGTATATACACGGGGGGCACTTACTTGTTAGTTCAGTATATACACGGGGACACTTACTTGTTAGTTCTGTATATACACGGGGACACTTACTTGTTAGTTCTGTATATACACGGGGGGCACTTACTTGTTAGTTCTGTATATACACGGAGGGCATTTACTTGTTAGTTCTGTATATACACGGGGGGCACTTACTTGTTAGTTCTGTATATACACGGGGGGCACTTACTTGTTAGTTCTGTATATACACGGGGGCACTTACTTGTTAGTTCTGTATATACACGGGGGGCACTTACTTGTTAGTGCTGTATATACACGGGGGGCACTTACTTGTTAGTTCTGTATATACACGGGGGGCACTTACTTGTTAGTTCTGTATATACATGGGGTGCACTTACTTGTTAGTTCTGTATATACACGGGGGACACTTACTTGTTAGTTCTGTATATACACGGGGGCACTTACTTGTTAGTTCTGTATATACACGGGGGGCACTTACTTGTTAGTGCTGTATATACACGGGGGGCACTTACTTGTTAGTTCTGTATATACACGGGGGGCACTTACTTGTTAGTTCTGTATATACATGGGGGGCACTTACTTGTTAGTTCTGTATATACACGGGGGCACTTACTTGTTAGTTCTGTATATACACGGGGGGCACTTACTTGTTAGTTCTGTATATACACGGGGGGCACTTACTTGTTAGTTCTGTATATACACGGGGGGCACTTACTTGTTAGTTCTGTATATACACGGGGACTCTTACTTGTTAGTTCTGTATATACACGGGGGGCACTTACTTGTTAGTTCTGTATATACACGGGGGCACTTACTTGTTAGTTCTGTATATACACGGGGGGCACTTACTTGTTAGTTCTGTATATACACGGTGTGCACTTACTTGTTAGTTCTGTATATACACGGGGGGCACTTACTTGTTAGTTCTGTACATACACGGTGTGCACTTACTTGTTAGTTCTGTATATACACGGGGACACTTACTTGTTAGTTCTGTATATACACGGGGGGCACTTACTTGTTAGTTCTGTATATACACGGGGACACTTACTTGTTAGTTCTGTATATACACGGGGGGCACTTACTTGTTAGTTCTGTATATACACGAGGGGCACTTACTTGTTAGTTCTGTATATACACGAGGGGCACTTACTTGTTAGTTCTGTATATACATGGGGGGCACTTACTTGTTAGTTCTGTATATACACGGGGGACACTTACTTGTTAGTTCTGTATATACACGGGGGCACTTACTTGTTAGTTCTGTATATACACGGGGGGCACTTACTTGTTAGTTCTGTATATACACGGGGGCACTTACTTGTTAGTTCTGTATATACACGGGGGGGCACTTACTTGTTAGTTCTGTATATACACGGGGGGCACTTACTTGTTAGTTCTGTATATACACGGGGGGCACTTACTTGTTAGTTTTGTATATACACGGGGTGCACTTACTTGTTAGTTCTGTATATACACGGGGTGCACTTACTTGTTAGTTCTGTATATACACAGGGACACTTACTTGTTAGTTCTGTATATACACGGGGGGCACTTACTTGTTAGTTCTGTATATACACGGGGGGCATTTACTTGTTAGTTCTGTATATACACGGGGACTCTTACTTGTTAGTTCTGTATATACACGGGGACACTTACTTGTTAGTTCTGTATATACACGGGGGCACTTACTTGTTAGTTCTGTATATACACGGGGGCACTTACTTGTTAGTGCTGTATATACACGGGGGGCACTTACTTGTTAGTTCTGTATATACACGGGGGCACTTACTTGTTAGTTCTGTATATACACGGGGGCACTTACTTGTTAGTTCTGTATATACACGGGGGGCACTTACTTGTTAGTTCTGTATATACACGGGGTGCACTTACTTGTTAGTTCTGTATATACACGGGGGACACTTACTTGTTAGTTCTGTATATACACGGGGGGCACTTACTTGTTAGTTCTGTATATACACGGGGGGCACTTACTTGTTAGTTCTGTATATACACGGGGGACACTTACTTGTTAGTTCTGTATATACACGGGGGGCACTTACTTGTTAGTTCTGTATATACACGGGGGACACTTACTTGTTAGTTCTGTATATACACGGGGGGCACTTACTTGTTAGTTCTGTATATACACGGGGGGCACTTACTTGTTAGTTCTGTATATACACGGGGACACTTACTTGTTAGTTCTGTATATACACGGGGACACTTACTTGTTAGTTCTGTATATACACGGGGACACTTACTTGTTAGTTCTGTATATACACGGGGGACACTTACTTGTTAGTTCTGTATATACACGGGGACACTTACTTGTTAGTTCTGTATATACACGGGGACACTTACTTGTTAGTTCTGTATATACACGGGGACACTTACTTGTTAGTTCTGTATATACACGGGGGGCACTTACTTGTTAGTTCTGTATATACACGGGGACACTTACTTGTTAGTTCTGTATATACACGGGGGGCACTTACTTGTTAGTTCTGTATATACACGGGGGGCACTTACTTGTTAGTTCTGTATATACACGGGGGCACTTACTTGTTAGTTCTGTATATACACGGGGGGCACTTACTTGTTAGTTCTGTATATACACGGGGGCACTTACTTGTTAGTTCAGTATATACACGGGGGACACTTACTTGTTAGTTCAGTATATACACGGGGGCACTTACTTGTTAGTTCTGTATATACACGGGGTGCACTTACTTGTTAGTTCTGTATATACACGGGGGGCACTTGTTAGTTCTGTATATACACGGGGGACACTTACTTGTTAGTTCTGTATATACACGGGGGCACTTACTTGTTAGTTCTGTATATACACGGGGGGCACTTACTTGTTAGTTCTGTATATACACGGGGGCACTTACTTGTTAGTTCTGTATATACACGGGGGGGCACTTACTTGTTAGTTCTGTATATACACGGGGGGCACTTACTTGTTAGTTCTGTATATACACGGGGGGCACTTACTTGTTAGTTTTGTATATACACGGGGTGCACTTACTTGTTAGTTCTGTATATACACGGGGTGCACTTACTTGTTAGTTCTGTATATACACGGGGGGCACTTACTTGTTAGTTCTGTATATACACGGGGGGCACTTACTTGTTAGTTCTGTATATACACGGGGGGCACTTACTTGTTAGTTCTGTATATACACGGGGGGCACTTACTTGTTAGTTCTGTATATACACGGGGGCACTTACTTGTTAGTTCAGTATATACACGGGGGACACTTACTTGTTAGTTCTGTATATACACGGGGGCACTTACTTGTTAGTTCTGTATATACACGGGGGACACTTACTTGTTAGTTCTGTATATACACGGGGGCACTTACTTGTTAGTTCTGTATATACACGGGGGGCACTTACTTGTTAGTTCTGTATATACACGGGGGACACTTACTTGTTAGTTCTGTATATACACGGGGGACACTTACTTGTTAGTTCTGTATATACACGGGGGACACTTACTTGTTAGTTCTGTATATACACGGGGTGCACTTACTTGTTAGTTCTGTATATACACGGGGGGCACTTACTTGTTAGTTCTGTATATACACGGGGGACACTTACTTGTTAGTTCTGTATATACACGGGGGACACTTACTTGTTAGTGCTGTATATACACGGGGTGCACTTACTTGTTAGTTCTGTATATACACGGGGGGCACTTACTTGTTAGTTCTGTATATACACGGGGGCACTTACTTGTTAGTTCTGTATATACACGGGGGGGCACTTACTTGTTAGTTCTGTATATACACGGGGGGGCACTTACTTGTTAGTTCTGTATATACACGGGGTGCACTTACTTGTTAGTTTTGTATATACACGGGGTGCACTTACTTGTTAGTTCTGTATATACACGGGGTGCACTTACTTGTTAGTTCTGTATATACACGGGGGGCACTTACTTGTTAGTTCTGTATATACACGGGGGACACTTACTTGTTAGTGCTGTATATACACGGGGTGCACTTACTTGTTAGTTCTGTATATACATGGGGGGCACTTACTTGTTAGTTCTGTATATACACGGGGGGCACTTACTTGTTAGTTCTGTATATACACGGGGGACACTTACTTGTTAGTTCTGTATATACACGGGGGGCACTTACTTGTTAGTTCTGTATATACACGGGGGGCACTTACTTGTTAGTTCTGTATATACACGGGGGGCACTTACTTGTTAGTTCTGTATATACACGGGGGGCACTTACTTGTTAGTTCTGTATATACACGGGGGGCACTTACTTGTTAGTTCTGTATATACACGGGGGGCACTTACTTGTTAGTTCTCTGGCAATATTGAACATTTCTTTTAGTTCTTCCTTCAGTTCAGGAGTTGGGGAATTTATCACACTAAATAAGAAGGAAAAAAAAAATAAATCAATCCCCGTCTCCCGATGTTCTTACACACAGTGCAATTATACAGTTAGGGGTGTGACCACTGGGGCAAAGACTACGGGGCACGGGTATGGCACGTGAAGATGGGTCCTGGTCCCTCAGGGCGCCCATACGTCCCACTGCCACATACATTAACCGCATTACTTGGTGGCTCTGGAACAGATCTTGCTATTGGCACTTTATAAAGTGAAATATATAGCAGCTGCTGAATATACAGTATATAGTGATATTATGGGATTGATCAGGAAGCTCCTACCTGTACACAAATATAGGAACAATGAAATCCGTGGCTTTCACCAGAGGCTCGGCCTCCACAATCCGGTCCACCAGCTCAAATCCTTTACTCCACCGCACCGGCTTGTCCAGAGGCAGCAAATTGGCTGAAAAGGTACATTTAGGGGTCAAACAATTAATAACGACAGTGAATAATAAATCAGAAAGAACTGAAATCCTCATCATTCACACACATTCTCTCTCTTCAGTTACTTCTGATGTCTCCTGCCACTGAGGCCACCGCGCCAGCCACTGAGGCCACCGCGCCAGCCACTGAGGCCACCGCGCCAGCCACTGAGGCCACCGCGCCAGTCACTGAAACTACCGTGCCCACTGTGCCAGTCAGTGATGCCACTGCGCCAGTCACTGAAACTTCCGCACCAGTCACTGAAACTACCGTGCCCACTGTGCCAGTCAGTGAGGCCACCGCGCCAGCCACTGAGGCCACCGTGCCAGTCACTGAAACTTCCGCACCAGTCACTGAAACTACCGTGCCCACTGTGCCAGTCAGTGAGGCCACCGCGCCAGTCACTGAGGCCACCGCGCCAGTCACTGAAACTTCCGCACCAGTCACTGAAACTACCGTGCCCACTGTGCCAGTCAGTGAGGCCACCGTGCCAGTTACTGAGGTCACCGAGGCAGTCACTGAGGAAACTGTGGCAGTCACTGAGGCCACTGCACCAGTTAGTACGGGGAATTGGGGGACCCCTATTCTGGACAGTGGTGCAGGTTGCAGAGGTGGATGTAATACTTGTCACTACCTTACCAGGTTGCATGGGCGAGAGGGTAGTCAGGAAAGCCGGGGTCTGGTAACAGGAGGTCACGTATATTCATAAGGGGTAAACAGAGACATAGTCAGGACACAATCGGAGGGTCACAATACCAGAAGAGCACATGGTTGATAAAGGAAGCAAGCAAAGACGTGGTCAAGTAATGATCCAGGTCAAAGGCAGGAGAACACGACAGGAATAAGGAGCAGGCAGAGGGACGTCCAATAACAGTCCGATGACAGCATGTGACCGGAGCATGTGACCGGAGCTTTCCACGATGCCATTGTACTGTATTGCACTGTACTGGAGTGTGACGGATCTGGCAAAGCGTTGAAATGCCGGAGGTGTCAAACCGGCATAACCAAGCTGTCAGTTCAGTATCAAGGGCGGTGCTGCTGAGAATCTCCAAAGCCAAGATGCTCTGCACAGAGGAATAGACACTGCCAGATCTGTAGGTGCCACAGAGCATCTCCAAATCGGCGAGATGCTCTGCACAGAGAATCGTGACAGCACCTAAATTTATTATTAGTAGTGATCACATGGTTTTATAGAATACGTGTGCAATCCTGATATAAATACTTCATACTCTGCGGAAAGTCTTGGATAATTCTTGCACCAGACACAACCTCAGAGGCATCACTATTGAGGCAGCCATTGTTTCTTGCACCACAGTCACCAATGAACTGACGTAATATGATCACACCTGACAGAAGACAGCGACCTCGGACGGAAAGTCAGGTTTTATGTAACCAGAGTGGGGACAATTTAGAGGCTCATATTATAAGGTCCTAGATCTCTGGTGTAAAGGTGACACCTAAATGACCTTTTTTCTTTATAACAATTTGGGTTTTTGCTATTTCAGTTTCATATATCTAATAACTGATGGACTGAGTACTATTTCTGAATTGAAATGAGGTTTATTGTACTAACAGAAAATGTGCAATCTGCATTTAAACTAAATTTGACCGGTGCAAAAGTATGGGCACCTCAACATAAAAGTGCCATTAATATTTTGTAGCTCCTCCTTTTGCAAAAATAACAGCCTCTAGTGGCTTCCTGTAGCTGTTAATGAGTTCCTGGATCCTGGATGAAGGTAGATTTGACCATTCCTGTTTACAAAACAATTCCAGTTCAGGTAAGTTTGATGGTCGCCGAGCATGGACAGCCGCTTCACATCATCCCACAGATTTTCAATGATATTCAGGTCTGGGGACTGGGATGGCCATTCCAGAACATTGTAATTGTTCCTCTGCATGAATGCCTGAGTAGATTTGGAGCGGTGTTTTGGAGCATTGTCTTGCTGAAATATCCATCCCCTGCGTAACTTCAACTTCGTCACTGATTCTTGCACATTATTGTCAAGAATCTGTTGATACTGAGTTGAATCCATGCGACCCTCAACCTTAACAAGATTCCTGGTGCCGGCATTGGCCACACAGCCCCAAAGCATGATGGAACCTCCACCAAATTTTACTGTGGGTAGTAAGTGCTTTTCTTGGAACGCCGTGTTTTTTTGCCTCCATGCAGAACGCTTTTTTGTATGACCAAACAACTCAATCTTTGTTTCATCAGTCCACAGGACCTTCTTTCAAAATGTAACTGGCTTGTCCAAATGTGCTTTTGCATACCTCAGGCGACTCTGTTTGTGGCGTGCTGCAGAAACGGCTTCTTTCCCATCACTCTCCCATACAGCTTCTCCTTGTGCAACGTGCGCTGTATTGTTGACCGATGCACATTGACACCATCTGCAGCAAGATGAAGCTGCAGGTCTTTGGAGGTGGTCTGTGGATTGTCCTTGACTGTTCTCACCATTCTTCTTCTCTGCCTTTCTGATATTTTTCTTGGCCTGCCACTTCTGGGCTTAACAAGAACTGTACATGTGTTCTTCCATTTCCTTACCATGTTCCTCACAGTGGAAACTCACAGGTTAAATCTCTGAGACAACTTTTTGTACCTTCCCCTGAACAACTATACTGAATAATCTTTGTTTTCAGATCATTTGAGAGTTGTTTTGAGGAGCCCATGATGCCACTCTTCATAGGAGATTCAAATAGGAGAACAACTTGCAAGTGTCCACCTTAAATACCTTTTCTCATGATTGGATACACCTGCCTATGAAGTTCAAAGCTCAATGAGGTTACAAAACCAATTTAGTGCTTTATTAAGTCAGTAAAAAGTAGTTAGGAGGGTTCAAATCAAGAAATTGATAAGGGTGCCCATACTTTTGCACCGGTCAAATTTTGTTTAAATGCAGATTGCACATTTTCTGTTACTACAATAAACCTCATTTCAATCCAGAAATATTCCTCAGTCCATCAGTTATTAGATATATGACACTGAAATAGCAAAAACCCAAATTGTTATAAAGAAAAAAGGTTAACATTAATAGGGGCGCCCAAACTTTTTCATATGACTGTATAGCTTAAAATATTCCATTTCTCCAGTAAGGCACCCGGGCCCTTCTCATACAACGCCATCCGAGATGACGGCAGAACTTTCTTTCCTCTAACCGTCATCATTGTTGACATTTATATCTGTATCTTCTGGAATAAATGACAGACCGAATTACACACATGAACAGAGTTACGACAAGGTGACGTCTACCATGATTCCTTCAGGACAGACGAATATACCGGATTTTGTCAAATGCCATCTGACCACAAAAATGGTTGAATGTCCAGGTATGTTATTGACGCACTCACGTGGTCTCTGGGATTACTCGTCACCGGGCCGGTGTCGGTTTGGGATGTCACAGTGGACAGGCCTGGTTCCGTGACCTTGGCGGTGTCAATTAAGATGGGGATGGGGATGATGGGAGTTGTTACTCATGACGCCACCTGTGGTGTGCAGCCAGTTCTCAGCCGCCGCTGCGGGACGTCTCTCTTGTGGGGCAGATGGTGACGCAGCCTGGTTGTTACAGCTCTCCACAGGTAGAGCTCAGGCCTCAGGGAGGATGGTGAGAGTGGTAGTCGCCAATGGTGCAGGGGCGCGATGATGGGAGCACCGGCAATGATGGGACAACACAGAGGGTGCAGTTCAAGTTCTTTGGAGAACCGAGCTATGCTGTGATGGGTTCCAGCCGATCTCAGATACTTCAGAGGTTGTGGCTGGTGTTTCCTTCTGTGTCCTTTCCAGTGGTCTTCCCTGCATCCCAGCTCCAGGGTCGTGGAACAGGTCATGGGTGCCTGCTGCACTCCCCACAAACCCTGGGATCCCCCTTCTTCCTAAGAACCCAGGTCGAGCCTCCAGCTCCTGACCACGGGCCCCTTTCTATTCTGTGTCTTTTTCCTGACGTCTGTTCCTGAGTCTGACCTGGCACTTGCTGTGCCTGGAGCTAACTGAATCTGTTTGAGATGGCTCCTTACTCCCCTGGTTGTGCGCCGCCTCCCGGGTTACTGAACTAGTGAGCAAGAGATCCCATACCTCATGATGGCTATCCCTGCCACCTAACCTGGCCCAGTCCCAGTGACAGAGCTCCCATTTTATGTGTTGGATGTGTTGTGGTGGTGTTTACCAACAATGACCTCATGCGTATCCGAGATGAATACTGCACCATGGGTGAGGTGCAGTACCCTGTGGCGCCTGAAGATGCAGGGGCGCCACATTATCAATTTGGTTAAGAATTACAAGGACTCTGAGATTAATGTTTATCACTATGAACGGAGATACAGGAGCCCGAGGGTCACAGCAGATCAATAACAATATGTGATATCCATGGGATTCCCCAATCACTGCAGAAAGAAGATAGTAATGGGGGGTTGGAAATACTCGATCCTGTACTGCTCTTCCGATCATGGTGGGACCCGGTGGTCGCCCAGGTTTTATCACCAAAAAAGGACCTCAGTGATGAGGTGTGGAACTATGGTTGTTACTAAACATCTCATTCTTGGTGAATGTGTGAAATACAGAAATAATAAGACTGCAATTTCTATACATCTAATGGGTGACACCATGCATGTCTGCCTACCGGATACCCCAGTCTGATACTGGGGACAGTGCCAGTAAGAGACCGCCATGATAAGGAGTAACTCAAGCCAACTATATTTGTATACACGTCAATCTCATCTCTTTTATGTGACTTAGGCTAAAAGATATATCTATACTAATGTCCATACTGTCTGGTCTCCATCATGTGTTGATCATTTTGCTGGAAAAATGTGACAAATTGGCAAAAAGCAGTCATGCATACCTTGAGGATATAAGTGTGCTCTGACTTTAGGGATCGGTGACCATTGATGGCTATGTCCTACACTCCTCTATACAGTCACACGCTTGACTCGTATAGTAAGACCTCAGAAATCCTGATTCGAGTCACAAGACGTAATTACAGTGATAATTTCCTGGAGACCCTCAGTAAGACGCCCGGTCTTCCCTCTTTCCTCCTGTTTCGTTCTCACACTTACCTAGTTGGGCGAAGATCTCCCCAGTCTCATATGTGTTCATTTTGGCGCAGCCCCTGTTGTCCACCAGGACGATGGTCTTGGTGAGCTGGTAAGTCAACCTCTCCGTCGTGTGACCCTCATCTGCATTTGCTGCATTCGCATGATTTGTGTAGTCACTGTTGGACCACACACACATTGCGGTATTGATAAATGATGACTTCCCATGGCCGAGGTATCCGAACAGCTGCAGGAGGATCCTGTGAAATCCCTGGTTGCCCCTTTTACATTTGTCAAAGTTGAAGTCTCTAATCTTCCTCCTCAGGTCTTCTTCCTCCATGGCTGACGAGAAGTCTGAACCTTCAACGCTCTGCACGCAGAACAAACCACCAAGATGTTTGGCCAAAGTCTTGTTTTACAGCCTCTTATATGTGAATGTTTCTTCACACGTTATCTAGAGTTAGTTTCGTTCCTGATTTCTTTTCTCGTAAGATTGGACTTCCGGGTGGATTTCATACAGGGGTCAATGTTTACCTTCTCACCTGAATATATTTCTACTTCCTTATAGCGTCCTGTAAGATAGTGGCGAGAAAATAATAGTCTAAGCAATATTCTTTTATAAGGAGGCTTTATTACATTACTTTGTGATTGTGGATTTCCTGACCCGTAACCAGTCCATAGGCAGGATCTGAATTGGTTTCTATGGCGCCAGCACAACAACACCAGCAAAGAAATGGTTGAAAACCGTATGAAGGTGCACATGTTCGGGAACAGTCCTTCTATAGTCGCTACAGACGGCCTACGTAGGACTGCCTCAGATTGCGAATCAGAGTATGTTTTCTAAAGCTCATCTGAGATTGTATAAAATCACCTCCAATAGAGCTGTCGTCATGAAGGCCTTCCACCCTGACGATCACACTGCAGAGTTCAGAGACCTGAATCTAGGCTCAGACAATCCACCAGGACAGAGAAGTCCGGGCTTCAGATGGAACTTGTAGAAGGCCTCCTTCCACTTTCAGGTTAGTTGTGCAGAAAAAACATTTACTAAAGCGGGCTTTGCACACTACGACATAGCTAGCCGATGCTGCGATGCCGAGCGCGATAGTCCCCGCCCCCATCGCAGCTGCGATATCTTTGTGATTACTGCTGTAGCGAATATTATCACTACGGCAGCTTCACATGCACTCACCTGTCCTGGGACGTCGCTCTGGCCGGCGAACCGCCTCCTTCCTAAGGGGGCAGGTCGTGCGGCGTCACTGTGACGTCACACGGCAGACGGCCAATAGGAGCAGAGGGGCGGAGATGAGTGGGATGTAAACATCCCGCCCACCTCCTTCCTTCCGCATAGCTGACGGGAGCCGCGGTGACGCAGGTAGGAGATGTTCCTCGCTCCTGCGGCTTCACACACAGCGATGTGTGCTGCCGCAGGAGCGAGGAACAACATCGGACCGTCGCGTCAGCGTAATTATGGAATTCGCCGATGCTACACCGATGACACGATTACGACGCTTATGCGATTGTTAATCGTATCATCTAGGATTTACACATTACGATATCGAGAGCGACGCAGGAAGTGTGTCACTTTCGACATGACCCCACCGACATCGCACCTGCGATGTCGTAGTGTGCAAAGCCCGCCTAAGTGTGGGGATCTGTCAGTGGTGAAGTCTATATGATCCACTCAGATTTGTCGCACCCCTGACTATACAAGGCAAGCTTCTGCTGAGACCACTGGGACACACCACTGCCCACTGACAAATGCACCGCCCCGCGGCCTCGGCTGCGTCTGCCGAGCCGCTCGGGTCCGGGCTCGTGTGTGTCGGTGGCTCGAGCGTTTCCGGACCCGGGGGTCACGTCGCTCTGGAAGGGTGTAGTGGTGGTGCACGCAGGGGTTGTGGGGTGGTTGTGTTGTAAAGTTTGTGACGCCACCCACGGGTTGAGGTGATGGTGGGCACCACTGCTGCGGTAAAGGTGCAGGGAATCCTGGGAGCGGTGTAGGGGCGCAGCTAGGTGTTGACCCCTCCGTGGGTTGGGGATGTTGGTCCCGGGGCCCGGTAGTGAGGGCCGGGATGCAAGGGCAGTATTGCGGTGCAGCGCGGTGCGGTGCCTGATGGCACTGGTGTACTCACGATTAAACCACACAGAGTCACTGGTAAACCAAACGGGGTGACGAACGGGGCCCGCAGCCGTCTGCAGTTTCTCCAGATAGGTTGGTAATGTCCGCCTTTCTCCTGCACCTGTATGTGATCTTGGCTACCGTGCCTGGGCATTGGTAGCCCGCTCCCCGGCGTGTATGTGTCGTAGGAGCCCATTTGCCTGCAGACGCTGGCCCTTGGATCTCTGGCCTCTGGCAGTGGCTAGTATCCGGACGGGTTGGGCTGTTGCCTTCAATCAGGACTTAGGTGGGAATGAACCCCTGAGGTCCAGACCGCAATCAGTTGATTTGACTATGGTGGTGGCGTATAGCCTAGTTCGGGGTCTGAGTACCCTGCCTAGTGCTCCGGTATCCAGTTAGCTCCCCAGTTCGGTTCCAGCGGGCCACTACCCTGTCCCGGTCCCTTACGCTTCCGCTGGTCGTATTCCCGGTCTCCTGCAGGCGGCCACTATCGTCTGCCTGCCTGACTGATCTGGGGTCCTAGGACCCACACAGAACTGAGTTCCTCTCTCTCCACTCTCCTAACTTCACTGTTTGTGTTTTTCCTGCCTCAGGCCAGCAGACTCCTCGGAGGGCATGTCTTTCCGCCTGACTCCGCCCACCTGGTGTGCCTGTCTGACTCTGAGGGAGGCAATCAGGTCTTTTGGTTGACTACTGGTACCTTACTGGGGTGGGGGTGTATGTGGTGAGTGTAATGACCTGTGACCCCTGGGGTGTCCAGGGCGTCACATTCCCCCTTGGTTTAATGCAGACCGTCCGTGGGCTGCCCGTCCATCACCGGTTTTTATTTTCTGTTAAGATTTAAATAGATTAAAACATTCAAAAGCATTTTTCATTTCTTCCCTTATGGGAGGCACATTACTTGAACTGTTGCAAATGGGAACATTTTTATAAAACATACGGGAACGGGCCCACCCAAGCAACCTAGACCTTGATGCTGCCCCTAAGAAATGGGCAGCACCCCTTTTCCCCAGTCCGGAAACAGGAACCTGGCCAGGCTACCCAAGCGGGAACGGGTACCGTGCTTCGTACCCGGCAGTCATTCAGAGGCCCCACGTCCAAGGGGACCCCTGACCCGGAGGATGGTCACCGGTTCTGATGGTGACTGGACCCCAGCCTGCTCTGCTGTTGGTCCCTACTCCAACCAGCCTCTCCGGAGACTGGCAGTTGCGGGAAGGGCAGTTGGGCAATATTTACAAGCCCAATAGTTATTAGTTATTGGGTGGCTTGCTAGTTCTCATAAATTATATACAATTTAGATAATGTAAAGTAGAATTTATAGCAAACCAGAATATGACTACTTTATATAAAATTAATTTTTATTTATCAAAATCACTTACAACACATACATTAAAAAGATCATTGAGAAAGGGAGGAGGTAAATGCCCTTATCTAACCCTTCCTCAAAGACGGGGGTCGGCGTCCTAAGATAAAGACGCCCCCGTTCCTCGACGACTTACCCCTACTCTGTCCCTCCCTCAAGGGTGATATCCCCTAACAGATAGAAACAACCCCAACACTGGTAACACCAAAGTGAGGAAGAGGTGCTCAGTCCGCAGTAGCTAATTTGTCTATGTCACTACTTGGGTGGAATGAGGGTAGGGTCTTGGGGTACAGTCATATAATAAGAGTCCATGTGCTCAATATAGAAGATAGTGGTAAGAGTCACATAGATGAGGACCATGATATGCTATTGTCCATTAAAGACACAGTTCACATGTAATTTGTACAACAATGCCCATTACGGACATGAATCATATTAGGTATACGGAAGTTCAAGAAATGCCCAACGCGTTTCGCCCTTGTCAATGTTGGGGGCTCATCAGGGGCTTTCCAACAAATTCTTGAACGAGGTGTCCACTTTTGAACAATTCTAAGATAAACATAACAAATCCATGTTAGAAAAAAAGCCCAATGATCAAAACCCCGCAAAACTCATAGGGACTGACCAACAATACTAACCAGTATTGGTACAGGTTGCTCACTTCAGGCAGGATTAAGAAAACCATGAACTGTCTACCCGGCTGGTCAATCATCAAGGTAGTCAGGATAACTTATGCACCTATGTGAATAGACACATCATCAATTGTGGCCAAGCCCATGTTGTATAGAGTACCGCAGGTATGCGTATTACAGACAGTACCTTATCTTATCGTAGGTGTCTGTCTCCCACTGTTTTGAGCCTTTATGCATTCACAATCGTGCCCTGATAAAAGGATAAGATAGGGTTTTGTACATTACTTACACTTACTATAGCCCCCCTAGATTGAAGACCTCCATATAGATACCTGGAGTAATCCATCCACCATAGAATGTACATAGTGTACTCAGGATAAGAACTATGGCAGACGGCTGAATGCCTTTGGTCCGCAAAAATTGTCAGTTCCACTGCATAAGAAAAAATACAATCATATAGGAAACTCTGATTACTCTTAGAGCAGAAATCTGCTCAACGTATCACGATATTGGTAAACATATAACAGTACCTGCAGTATATCAATCAGAATAATTGTCCTCCACTATTCACCAGTGTAGCCGACAACAGGCTGATACCATCACCCATGTCATGATGATTACCCGGAAAAATCACTATATTGGAGAGGGGAGGTATTACAACAATAAATACCACTGTGCATTCCCCCTCATTCCTGTATACGTCAAGATAAACAACATACCTATTGGCTATCTCTCCATGTGGTCAGGAGTCACCATAATAGATGAAGGCCAATCTATGAATGAGTGTAAATATGTCAGCCTCCATTCAGTATATGTGGCTTACATTACAGGTCAGGGAGTGCCGGGTTCCTACCTTATAGAGGGTCCATCCGGGGAGGATCAATGTGGCGTCCGGTGATCGCTACATGGGTGAGGCTAATGCCTGGTATTTAAACATATTCGGCGCCATCGGGCCGGAAACCGGAAGTGACGTCGCGCAACTTGTCAAAGCTTCCCAGGGTGTGTGAAAGTAATTTCATCACATCCGATCACATGATCGGGAGGCGTGCATCTGAGATTCATTACCCCAGATCCAGCAAACATTGGTTCCTAGATATAGGAAGTAACCCAGCGTATGTACACATGCGCAGTCATGTGTTGACAAATTGCACTGACAGGATACCACAGCGCCGTTATATGATATAGTAGGACATGTATAGACTGACCACTCAAGGAACAGGCGTGAACAATGGATTGTTGCCGTAACCAGCATTACCAATGGGAAGATAAAGAGGGCCTATTTCATTTTAAGAGAAATTTCTCAAAAATGGTGTGAGACAAGTCTAGTGCAAACAACAGTGGCCCTATACATAACGCGGATTAGAAGAACATTGGACACAGTTATTGTCACCCTATAACGGGTGAATATTATAGTATAGAAAAGATCTGTTATGTTTCGGGGGCACATAACGGACCTGTGTATGTAATCGATTGATATGATGTATCTGTTGCCAGTAAATTCATTACCGCAACTAATGACCCCTCTTAAATTTTTGTGGGTCAAAAATTTGTTTTATCAGGAAGGTCTACTACAGACACAGTGTTCCCAAAAATGATGTCTGGATGAAAATTTACTGCTGGATGAAGGGCGTAAAGCTTATTGTTTCATTAAGGCCATCAGGATGTACAGAGTCCATCCAGAAAATCCATCTTGCCTCTCTTTGCAGCAAAAGAATGTCCCAATCACCTTTCCTTTCAGGTTCCAGTACCGTTTCTATGGATTTAAACCAGGCATTTTCCAATTTCCCTGCATGATGCTGATTAATATGCCGTGCTATTGGTGTGTCTCTTTGATTACGAACATCACCAACATGTTCACCAATGCGTACTCGGAATTGTCTCTTGGTTTTGCCAATATAATTTTTTGGACATCCACAGGTAAAAAGATAGATAACACCTTGGGTCCGACAATTGGCAAAATTTCTGTTAGAATATGTTCTTCCAGTTTTCGCACTTTGAAATGTGTTGGATGGACAGATAAACTTGCAGAACTTGCAGGCCCCACAGCGGAAGGTGCCATTACTACGGGCCCTAAGCCATGCGCTGCCAGGCGTCTCTGGTGACACATAATGGCTTTTGACCACGCTGTCCCTCAGGTTGCGGCCTTTGCAAAAGGTAACCGATGGGTAGGGAAGAATATTATCCTTCAGGTCTGGGTCCTGTTTTAAGATACCCCAGTACTTCCTGAGGATTTTCATTATTTGATTGTTTTGATCGTCAAATGTCCCTACTAATCTAGTTATCCCTTTTGTTTCCTTTGATGTTTTATTATTGATGCTGCCCCTAAGAAATGGGCAGCACCCCTTTTCCCCAGTCCGGAAACAGGAACCTGGCCAGGCTACCCAAGCGGGAACGGGTACCGTGCTTCGTACCCGGCAGTCATTCAGAGGCCCCACGTCCAAGGGGACCCCTGACCCGGAGGATGGTCACCGGTTCTGATGGTGACTGGACCCCAGCCTGCTCTGCTGTTGGTCCCTACTCCAACCAGCCTCTCCGGAGACTGGCAGTTGCGGGAAGGGCAGTTGGGCAATATTTACAAGCCCAATAGTTATTAGTTATTGGGTGGCTTGCTAGTTCTCAGCCTTGTCTTTAGGGAAAAGGGGACAACATCAGTCCCAAACAGGATGGGTACTTCAGCAGCCAACGGGCTACCACAAAACAAACTGTTGGGCCCAACGGGGGACTTTTCTTTTTGCAACGGTGGCCCGCTGCCTAAATCTTCATAGTGGGAGGGTGGCGGGGAGGTTCAGACGTGCAGCTGAGCGCCTATGTACGCCCTCCTTACACTCGAGGCCCGCACGGGCATCCCAAACTCGCGGGTCTCACTGCGAGTGAGTTTCATCTCCATCAGAACCGGAGCCAACACCTCCTCAGCGGCAGGCGGGTCACCGTCAGCTGTCGCACTGGGGGTCGCCCCGGCACCTCCGGGTCGGTCGCTTCCTCATCTTCCACTGGTGCTGCCATGCCCTTCTCCGGGCCAATGGTCCCAGGGGCACCTGGATCCTCTCGGGCCAGGACCGCGGCCTCCGCTGCCGGTGAAGACGTCAGCGGGCCGGGCGGGGGAGCAGTGGCGGCTGGCGTGGGCACCGGAGGAGACCGTATAGGGGCTGGGGGTAGACCGGGTCCCTCAGCTGCAGCAGCCGGTCCCTCAGGGACATAGGGGCGTGGGTCACCTACCCGCTCCGCAAGAATGGCCTCCACTTCGTACAACCGCGTGACCGTAACCAGCTTCTCCACCTCGGCCATCCATTGATCCATCAGGCGGCGCATTTCAGCTTGGCTGCGGCGACACAGCCGCTTCGTCTGGACCTCCAGCCACGCTGATGTTCCGGGCGCAGGTTCTGGGGCTTCGGGCTGCTCGGACGGGGTAGACATGGCGCTGCACCTTCGGGGTCCAGGAACAAGACGGGTGCAGAGTCCTGGCGTCCCTGCTTCTTATCCCCAGGATCACATGAAGCCAGCTCCTCGCCCGCCCCCCTTGGTTTTTCTACAGCACTTCTCTCTTTGGGGGCGGGGCTTCACTTTTTCGCCTTCACTGCTCGGGGAAGACGACTCGAGCGGGAAACTTTCGCGCCCAAGATGGTGGATCTTCAGATTTTTCGGCGGGACGCCGCTGACAGGAACCACAAGGCGCACGTCTACCGGTAAGTAGACTGGTTCTATCCTGCTCGTGGCGCCAGAAGAGTCGATGTGTACCGCCCCGCGGCCTCGGCTGCGACCGCCGAGCCGCTTGGGTCTGGGCTTGTGTGTGTCGGTGACTCAAGCGCCTCCGGACCCGGGGGTCACGTCACTCTGGAAGGATGTAATGGCAGTGCACGCAGGGATTGTGGGGTGGTTGTGTTGTAAAGTTCATGACGCCATCCACGAGTTGTGGTGATGGTGGGCACCACCGCTGCGGTAAAGGTGCGGGGAATCCCGGGAGCGGTGTAGGGGCGCAGTTAGGTGTTGACCCCTCCGTGGCTAGGGGATGTTGGTCCCGGGGCCCGGTAGTGAGTGCTGGGGTGCAAGGGCAGTATTGCGGTGCAGCGCGGTGCGGTGCCTGATGGCACTGGTGTACTCACGATTAAACCACACAGAGTCACTGGTAAACCAAACGGGGTGACAAACGGGGCCTGCAGCCGGCTGCAGTTTCTCCAGATAGGTTGGTAATGTCCGCCTTTCTCCTGCACCTGTATGTGATTTTGGCTACCGTGCCTGGGCACTGGTAGCCCACTCCCCGGCGTGTATGTGTCGTAGGAGCCCGTTTGCCCGCAGACGCTGGCCCTTGGATCTCTAGCCTCTGGCGGTGGCTACTATCCGGACGGGTTGGGCTGTTGCCTTCAATCGGGACTTAGGTGGGAATGAACCCCTGAGGTCCAAACCGCAATCAGTTGATTTGACTATGGTGGTGGCTTGTAGCCTAGTTCGGGGTCTGAGTACCCTGCCTAGTGCTCCGGTATCCAGTTGGCTCCCCGGTTCGGTTCCGGCGGGCCACTACCCTGTCCCGATCCCTTACGGTTCCGCTGGTCATGTGGCGCCCCCGGACCTGGTCGCCACAACAGCATTGCCCCTCCAAAGGGTTAATGCTGAGCCTGGAGGTAATTGGGAGGTCTATTGGCCAGTAAGTGTAACATCCAACGCAGTTCTCCCTCAGACCAGTAGGGGGAGCTCTGAACCTGGAGTTCCAGGGAGCATTCCCTAAGTCTGGCCTGAGGGAGGAGTTAGTGTTCAGTCTGTAGAGAGAAGTGATAGCAAGCAGACGCAGAGTGTGCTGTCCTGTGGAACTGGGGCCTAGAGCTGGAGCAGCTTGGCCCAGTGAAGCAGGAGGAGCAGAGAGGCACAGAAGGGACTCGGACATCGGAGTCTGTGGCCACCAGGGCCTAAAATACTCCCTGGTAGCCGAATCCGAAGGGCAGGAGAGCTGCAAGCACCTGGCCCATAAACAGCCCGAAGGTACAGCTGCATCATCAGGGCCCGGTGTGGACTCCAGCAGAGAAGCACCAGAGAGGGCCTGTGCAGCCTGCCACAGAGGGAAAGGGATGTACCACCGGTCCCAGCAGCAAGAGGGCCATTGCTAAATCCAGAGAGCAGGGTCCTATCACAGCAAGGAAAAGAACAGGAGTAGGCCTCATACTCAACTGGCCAAAATAACATCTCCGTTACTTCCAGGCCGGCCGGAGCCCTCTACCACCTGTAACGGTCTCCCAGGACTAACCGTTTGTGAAGTAAAAGAGAAGGTAAAGAGACTGTTGTTTGTGCCTGTTTCTTTCATCGCCTGTCGGCCCTGCACCGTGTTTTCCACACCACACCATAGACTCTCACGAGCACCAACAGTGTCCCTGGGGCACCGCTCCACCTGTGGGGAGCAGTATCACCATTGCTGCTATATCATCACCCCGGAGGCCTCACACAGCAGCGGCGGCTTAATAGCCGCAAACCACAGGTGGCGTCATGAACACAAACTTTATTAACCAAGCCACATATAAAACTGACACCCACCAGGGCCACGGAGTCGGGCCCCGCCACCACTGACGACCCCCGGACTAGTCCGGCCCGGCACCGGGTGTCCCATAGCCCTGGGGTGGGCGAGTCAACTTTTGGCGTCACGAACAGGATTTCGTGCCCGCTCCCACCGGGTACTGTGCGCCTGCAAAAACTGTGCCTAAAAGACTGTGTTGCTGTTTGAAAACCGCCGCCGCCGCCATTAGCCTCGCTGAGTGCAGGAAGAAGGGGGGCGTGCCCGAAAAAGAGCGTGAAGGGAGCACGCCATCAGAGCGGAGGGTCGTTAACCCCGCGCTACCCGGAAGAGATTTTGAAAAGTGAACGGAGCCTGGTGAGGTTCACTAAGGGGGAGGAAGATGTCCGACTCGGAGGAAGAGCAGGTGGCTGCCATAGCCCGAGGCGCCACAGCACCGGCCGAAGCAATCCCAGTCGCCGTCGCCCCAGCCCTCGCTGTGGCGCCGGTAATGCCGATCACAATGCCGTACATCCCGGGAGCAGAATGGCTGCCGCAGTACTCCGGGGAGTCCCATACCTTGAGTGACTTCAGAGAAAGCCTGCACAGCTTATTCCGGGTGTATCCGCTGACTGAGAGCCAGAAGGTGGGCATATTAATGGGGCAGCTAGCCGGCGCGGCCCAGCGTGAAGCGAAGTCCTGGCCTGATACAGATAAAGGGACAGCAACCCAGATACTGGCCAAGCTGAAGAGTACTTTTGACACCCGCACCGCAGCAGAAATAAAGATGAGATTCTTTGGGTGTAAGCAGCGGGCCACAGACAGCATAAGAGACTATGCCTTAAACTTGCAGGAGGCCCTGAAAGCAATTAAACAGGTGGACCCAGAGAGTGTACGAGAAGGAGACAAACTCCTAACTGAGCAGTTCATAGAGGGGCTCCTGTCAGATGCCCACAGGACCCAGCTGCGTATCATGGTCCTACAGAACCCTGCTCTGGACTTTGCAAAGTTTAAGGACCAGGCCATCCGGGTACTGAGAGAATCTACACCGAATGACCCAGTACCCCTCCGGCCTCTTGCTATCACGTACCCCGGGGTGGTGCCTGCAACACGAGCCGCTGCAGGGGCTGAGGCGCAGTCCCTGGATTAGGATCCCGCTGCAGAGCTCAGACAGCAGGTCCAGGAGCTGACCAAGACTGTAGCTGCCCTTGCCAAGACCGTGCAGTCTCTACAAGTGACCCCATCGCCTGCAAGAATCGAGTTGGCCTCCAGCCCAGATGACGTCCCATGGATGCGACAGAGGAGGATTCCGCCGACCCGAGGAAAAGACACAGACCAGTATGATTCAACGGGACAACCGATCTGCCGCCGCTGCAGCCAGGCGGGCCACATTGCAAGATACTGTCCTTTAAATGGGCCGAGCCTGGGGCCAGGAGCCAACCACCAGGTGTAAGGAAGCCCGGCTCAACCCCCAGCCGCAGCAAGTATGTGGGAGGACGAGCGGTCCTTCCTATTGTGCTGGATGGGATCCCTTTGAATGCCCTCCTGGATACGGGGTCCCAGGTAACAACCATCCCTTATAAACTGTACAAAAGATATTGGGCTGATTCAGACATTGACCATGGCCCAGATGATGATTTAACAATTGTGGCCAGTAATGGTCAGCCCTTACCTCAAATTGGGTACAAGGAAGTAACCATTAAAGTGGGGCGGGTAGAATTGCCATGTCAGGGGATGATAATTGTAGACATTGATCGCAAAGAATCTGACCCACTGCTAACCATTGGTACAAATGTGATAGAAAATTGTATTGCCGAAGTGATAATTTTGTTGCAGCAGGTGTCTGAAACTGCCAGCTCCGGGCAGCAGCGTGCCCTACAGAGGGAGATCAGAGCCCTGATGAGGAGGCAGCAGGTAGAGCTGGCCGGAGGAGAAATTGGCAGTGTGAGGGTAAGTGATCCCCTCCCCATTGCAATACCCCCAAGAAGTGAAATGTTGATATGGTGTCGGGCAGCAATAGGCCTCAAGGGTCAGGATTACCCAGCCTTGGTAGAACCGGTGTATTCAGACAGTAGGCCTGGAGTCCTGATAGCCAGAGGGGTAGCAGACGTCCGCAAGGGAAGAGTGCCCGTCCGTGTCCTGAATTGTGGGGAGGAGGAAGCTAAATTGCCCCGGTACGCCACTGTAGCAAAACTGTACACTGTCAGCAACAATACCATTAAAGCAGTGGAACCCTTGATCCCGTCCGACCAGGCGGAAGACAATGGCTCCAAGGGACAGCTGGAGGACTGGTGCCAAAAATTACATGTGGGCACCGACTCCACCCCCTCACACCAAAAGCATGGGGTTTACCGGGTGGTACAGGAGTACGAGCGGGTCTTCAGCAAACACCCCCTAGATTTTGGGCAGGTAAAAGGGGTTAAACATCAAATCCCCATGGGTGATCATCATCCCATTACAGAGAGATACCGCCCTGTGCCCCCCGCACAGTATCAGCGTGCCAAAGAAATGTTACGGGAAATGAAGGAGGCTGGGGTTATCAGAGATAGTTGTAGCCCCTGGGCAGCTCCACTAGTGCTAGTAAAGAAAAAAGATGGTACAATGAGAATGTGTGTAGATTACAGGCAAATTAACCGCATTACACATAAAGATGCCTATCCACTACCCAGAATAGAGGAGTCACTAACAGCCTTAAAGTCAGCTAACTATTTCTCCACCTTGGATCTCACCAGTGGGTATTGGCAGGTTCCCATGGCAGAGGCGGACAAGGAGAAGACTGCATTCACGACACCAATGGGTCTCTGCGAGTTCAACTGTATGCCATTCGGGCTCTGCAACGCCCCAGGGACATTCCAAAGGCTGATGGAGTGCTGCTTGGGCCATCACAACTTTGAAACCGTGCTGTTGTACCTGGATGACGTCATAGTCTACTCCAAGACTTATGAAGACCACTTGAGGCACTTAGCAGAAGTGTTCGAGTCCCTGTCGGAGTATGGCCTGAAGATAAAGCCGTCCAAATGTCACCTCTTGAAGCCAAAGGTACAGTACTTGGGTCATGTGGTCAGCGCAGAAGGTGTGGCACCTGATCCAGAGAAAGTCACAGTAATCAAGGACTGGCCGAGACCCACCAGGGTAAAGGAGGTGCGGCAGTTCCTTGGGCTGGTGGGCTACTACCGAAGGTTCATTGATGGTTTCACCAAGATAGCAGCGCCTCTTCAAGATCTCCTGGTGGGCCAGCCAAAGCAGGCTAAGAAGCAGAGCCCTCCATTTGAATGGAACAGCCAAATAGAAACGTCTTTTGTCCGGCTGAAAGGGGCTCTCACGGGAGAAGAAATTCTGGTCTACCCTGACTACAGCCAGCCGTTTGTACTGTATACAGACGCCAGCAACGTGGGCCTGGGAGCAGTTCTGTCCCAGGTGCAGGGAGGCAAAGAGAAGGTGATAGCTTACGCCAGCAGGAAGCTTCGTCCCACAGAAAGGAATCCAGAACACTACAGTTCCTTCAAACTGGAGTTCCTCGCTATTGTTTGGGCAGTGACTGAACGCTTCAAGCACTATCTGGCGTCGGCCAAGTTCACCATCTTCACGGACAACAATCCGTTGACACATCTGGCAACAGCCAAGCTAGGTGCGTTGGAGCAGCGATGGATGGCCCGGCTGTCTAACTTTGACTTTACCATCAAGTACCGGGCTGGCAAGAAGAATAACAATGCTGATGCGCTGTCCAGAATGCCTCACTTACCCGAATCTGGAGAAGACCTGGATGAACTCGAAGATATAGAGTTACCGGCTTTCCATCACCAAGGTGTTTCCCAGTGTGCGCATGCTGTAGGAGAGAAGCGCTCGAGCCAGCACGAGGTCTCGGTCAACCCATTACTCCACCATAATTGGGAAGAAACACAGAACGGTGACCCGGCCGTGTGATTGGTCAAAGAAAAGCTAGCACAAGCTGAGACCCATCTTGGCCCAGATGCTCCAGAAGAAGCCCAGCAGCTGTGGAAGGAGAGGGGACGACTGTTCACCTACCAAGGCAAGCTATGCAAGAGATATGTCAACTGGCGAATGAATGAACTCGTCTGGCAGATAGTGGTCCCACAAAGGGATGCTCCAATGGTCCTAGCAGCTTACCATGATAAAGCAGGACACTTCGGGTGGAAGAAGTTGGAGACTCTACTCCGTGATTGGTTCTACTGGGTGCACATGAGAAACACACAGTCGAGAAGTGGTGCCGAGACTGTGGTCCGTGTAACCTGAGGCGGAAAGATGGTGCCAGCCAGAGGTCCCCCCTACAGCCAATTGTCACGAAGCAGCCCCTAGAGTTGGTGGCCCTGGACCACGTGAAGTTGACACCGAGCCGGTTAGGCTATGTTTACGCCCTCACCATTGTGGACCATTACTCTCATTTCCTGGTAGTAGTGCCCGTGAAGGACCAGACAGCCAGAACAGCAGCGAGAGCATTTCAGGCCTACTTTTGTCGACCTCACGGTTACCCTGAAAGGGTACTGACTGATCAAGGTCCTGCATTCGAGGCAAAAGTGTTCCAAGAGTTCTGTAACATGTACGGTTGTAAGAAAATCAGAACAACACCGTACCACCCCCAAACCAATGGATTGTGCGAGAAGATGAACCATGTGGTCATTAATATGCTCAAGACTCTACCTCTGGAAGAAAGAAATCAATGGCCGGAGAAGTTACCAGATCTGGTAGACCTGTATAACCATATCCCAGTAAACTCGACCAACTGCAGCCCTGCTTACCTGATGCGAGCAAGACCTGGCAAGTTACCTGTAGACTTGGAGATGGGAACTGTGTCACCTGAAGCGGTTCAGGAGATAGAAGATTGGGATACAGAGCGACAACAGCAGTACCGCAAGGTC